>NC_086446.1:292205614-292505614 GCF_028390025.1 Pseudophryne corroboree | reverse complement strand
TGTAGGCAGTCTATGGTTCTACAAAGGGAGAACAACCAAACCATATGCAAAATAGAGAGCTACAGAACACCTTTGGCATTATACGAAGAAATTGGTCCAGCCCGTCGTTCTGTATCAGTGGTATAGAACAACAGGATGGATGGTCAGATTGGAATGTATATGCATACACACATACGACTACTCTATATGTTCTATTACACATGGAAAGGCGAGGGGGAAGGTTAGCACAGTGTGTAATGTGGATAGGGGAAGAGGAGAACAATGAGGACTATACATGGGGTGGACATTATAATAGTGTGTCCCTGCCCCCACCACACTGCAATCTCATTACTTCCTCCTTTGTCCCCTCAGCTGTGTTACTGAGCATGTGCCGACGTCCATCACCACATGTGCTAGCCGGAGCCACTGGATAGGGGAGCGGGGGCACCACCATCTATTTTGCCTGCGGGCGTCTGGCATGAACTTACGCACCTGAGTAAAGCAGAAGGTCACGTCAAAGCAATGGTTTTGTTAATGGTGAGGGAGATATGAGGGATGATAAGCTCTGCTATGGACAAGTTGAGCTTTAGGTAGTCATTGGCACATCCACGTGGAAATAACTGACACAGTTGATCAAATGAGATAGCATTGAGCATATCAGTTTACTAAGAGATACTTGTGGGGACAGAACAGATCATTCTGTGGAGAGGAGGAACTGTCAAGGTGTAAAAGCGGAGATTTATCAAATCTTGGAAAGAGATACCAACCAGTCAGCTTCTGCCCTTTTTCTGGCACAGCTTGTAATATGACAGTTTAGAAGCCGATTGGTTGATTCTTTATCTCTCTCCAAGATTTGAAAAATCTCTCCCAAGCAATCAGCTGTCATCTTACAGACTGTGCAATTAGATTGGTTGATTTGAGCAACTTCTCCACTTTAGCTCTGGCCAGATTGATGAATTTCCCTCCGAGACACTTAAGGAGCAGTTGAAAGCAAACCAGGTGAGAACTGTGCCAAATGGGAGAGGTACTACAGTGGCACTTATTGTGTTGCCATAGTCTTTCCTGCAGTGAAGCAGGAATTAATAACTCCGATGTATTATGTATGATAATCGCACAAACTTTCCACTCGTCAAACACTACCATCTTGCAGGAAAACAAATGAACTAAAATGAAATGTATAATTTTCAAAAATCTGTAGCCTTCAATCACTCCCAACTCCATGAGGGTCGGGACATGTAAGGTACAGAAAGCCTGTATCGTAAACAGCCTTCACACAAGTAGTGGTCTCTCAGAAGCCAGGTAGTTGCTTGAATTTTCTTTGCCAATGTTAAACATTAACATACTTTAGTTTACGACTTAAATCACGAAGAATAAATATTCCTCACTTCTGGGTGCTTTGATCCAGGGTAGGAGCATATGTGCAAGCCTCGGTTACTTTCACCTGGAGAATCGGTGCCTCGTAGTAAGCACTGGGAAGCAGGACCAGATAGTCCTAGGGGAGACCAAATTATGTCATGAGAGAAACCCTCAACCCAACATTCTACAATTTGTTGGAGACTAACCACTAGACTTACAAGAAGCACATCCTCCACCTCAATCACCACAGACCACATGTTAGGATTCAGGACAAAAGGTTCGCCAAAGCTACTGTGCGGGACTGTAACAAATGCCGGTTCCTTGCTTGGAGGAAAAACAATCTGCTTGATTTGTTCAGAGCCTGCACACAATAGGAGAACAGAAACATAATGTAAAATTAACTAATACAGAATAGAATTGGCGTGTTCTCTCAAGTAGGTGCATAATGCAGAACTATCGACACTGGTGATAATGACTAGGTTGGACAATGTATGAAGGGATGGTGAATTTGCTTTCTCTTCCTATGTGCAAGCGTACCACAACTACCACATACTTGGCTATATCACTCAATATATGAGTACATACAAGATCACATGGATGAAAAGAGCAAGGTTGTGAAATAACAATGTATATGATAAAATGATAAAAATATATATTAATAATAAATCCTTAAGCAAGTAATATAAATCCATATTTTATGAACTGCCCTAGCCCATTGTTTATGAATCTTTAGGGTTTAGCACAAGTAATGAGTTTTCACAGCTGTCTTAAGATCAAAACAGTTTCTAAAAGTGCTTCTCCAACCCAGCAAAGCTCTGCTGCAGACTGCTAAACACACGAGACTTGGAATTACGTTCCAGAAGACACATATTCCAATAGGAGATGAGCATTATTACTCTGACCTTACTGGCAACGACAAAGAATAGATCTGTGTCCACAGTCCCACCCCTAGCCAGCTCTTATGAGACATTCTGCAGCTATGTGAGTCTCAGTGTCTGCGCTCTGGAATGTACCACTGGTAGGCAGTCCGGACAGACACTCAAACACTTACAGTTGGCACAAGCGTTAAACTTCTTCTCTTCTATAAATGACACTTTTCCATACACACTGTCCGGTCCACGATTGAAATATCGGAATACAACTCGGAAGAGGTCCGGGGAGGTCACGTTTATAGTCAGTATGACCTTTGGCTGTGAACAGACATTAAAGCAATAAGTGCATAGCTATACTCAAGGAGTTAAATAATACTATCCTCTAGAACTGTGCACATATTGCACTTTACCTTGTCTGATAATTATGCCATTTTACGGAAAGTGGCCTTAGACAGTCACTCGTCTACAACAGTCTACCTCCATTGTGTCACAGACCCAACAACATAGTGGGGAATTCAAGTAACCGCAGGAAATTTGTCTTTTTCGCGATTTTCTGCCAGATGTTTTTTTCTGGGCAATTCAATTAATGTCCTTTTTTCACAGAAAAATGTACCCGTTTCTGTGTGAAAAACACAGGATCTGGGATAAGTTCCGGAATCCGTGTGTTTTCGCGATGCGATCAAGAAAAAATTTCACTTACCGCAGATTTTGTTTTTCCTGCCTCCGGGAAGGTGAAACAAAAGCCCTGATAGTGCCGGTTATAGGCATCAACTGCATTACCCCCCCCCCCCTCTCCCACTATATACCCTGTACTAGAATGTTTGTGTAAAATATTGTATACCTCTTCCAGATTGTATTTATGTAAAACATTCTACATAACCCTCTACTAGGGTGAATATTTAAACCTTTGTAAATGGTTTTGCCTTAACCCCCCCTCCAAAAAAAAAAAACACCCTGCTTTAATTCATGCAGCAAAAAAAAAAAAAAAAAAAAAAACACATTGAAAATGTGTATTTCCGAGTCGCTGTTCATTACAATACCCCCATAGATTCCTTTAAGGAAGGCATATATATTCTATATATATGAATAGTGTATAGTATGCTTTGCAACACATTAACAGTTTACATGTTTAGAACCTGCTTGAAAATATGGTGCACTGAAGCCACCTGTAAATGCTGGCACGTGTTGCGTCATCTACTTGAATTATGAAGACTGTGTTTATACCTGATAGGGAGACATTTGTGCATAGCCTCTCCAGCTGAAATTTTCAAATTCTAGAGGGTTGTAACCAAAACGGACTTGTCTTCCATCTGGGGTTCGTCCATCCTCCACTTCAATCCTCAAGTGGTGCAGATCAGGGAAGTAATACCCATTGATTGGTCTGAGAGGAAAGGCAGATTACGTTATATATACACTAACCTCAAGTATACCCATTTAAACCTAAATAATCTATATTGTATAAAAATAAAAAAAAACAATGTACTACATACACATAGATGGCACCTATTTTGTTTGTTATTTTGAGATAGTGAACTACAGCTCATGGTAGCAGCCATTTTGCTTTACTGCAAACCTCAGCAGTGGCAGCATGGTTTCTGCTGTGAGAACACGCTTGCTGTAAATTGCAGACACAGATGTACAATTATCGTAAAGAAGCCAACAATCCGTAAATTACATTTCATATCATAGTTTGTGTACAAATGAACCACCATATATGCGGCTGATTGTGTACTGCACATTTGCAGTTATAATGGGATAGCTGTTGCTGCCTGTGTAAGAAGACTATAACATACATATTCTTCTTCAGTCTTGTACAGGAGAATATAAAATAGATCCACGATTACACCTGCTGTCCCTCAGCAGGCAGACACTTACTGGTTACACTGGGGTCCCACTACATTCTCACGACACTGGCATTCACCAGTCCTTGCATTGCATGCCAAGCCAACTGAGCCTCCGATGTCACACTGGCATCCTGCAGGGGGGCAAACACCTGGTGAGTTCATTCTGACAAGCTCAGCTGCCTAGCCCCTAAGGAGGCAGCAAGAAGATATTTATAGGGGGATTAGCTTTGGAATGCAAAGGATACATCCGCTGTCCTAACAGGGAATTAAAAAGGAATTTTCAGATATCCAATTAGAGGGGAATTCATCACCATGTGAGAAACAAGACATGTCTCTTACAGTGTCTTGTGTCAGGACTGAGAAACATTATGGTAGCCACATGGGGGAGAAAAAAAAAAAAGGAGAGCGCTCTGGGAGTTTTACCCTTTCAGCAATGATAGCCACCACTACTGTATAATCATGAAATATGGGGAAGGTGTCATCAATACTTTAAATGTCGCTCATACTCATCCTCAACTATAACACCATTAAATGAAAGGGTTTGTTAACCGACCTAGAATAGAAAGTGCCAAAAGAAAGACTTTGACCTTGTGGTGTCTTTAATAATGGAACCATGTAATTAGAAGCTTCTATTTCTCAGGGAATTTTTCAATGCTGTAAACATTAAGATCAAATGGAAAGAGAATCCTTTAAAGAGAATCTGTTGCCTACAAACAGTGGAGGTAACCATACTGGAGGCTGGACTAATAGGTGTAACACTTCACTAGCAACCAAGGGCATAACCAGGTCATCTTGTCAGTTACTAACAATTGATTCATCCCAGAAAGTGGTTGCATACACAGTCTATAAGTGTTGTAGGTGACAGGAGCTATTTAATCTTTGACCAGCTTGCAAGTCAAGGAAATGGATGATTATATACATAATTTTGAAACAAGGAGAACATAAGTAATAATATAACCGCTGGGAAGGATACAAAAGTGAAGCCATGCCTCAACTATAAAACAGTACACTAAATGCAACCAAATGTTTTGGACAGTGGAGAGGCCTACCCTGACATCCGAAATAGCTGTCAGTGTTCAGGTTGTAGTAGCCATCTTTGCACTTCCTGCATGACCCACTGCAGATATTAGGCTTGCAGAAACACTGCCCAGTGACCTAGCAAACAAACAGCATTAGGAGAACAACAGTAATGAAAATAAAAGGGTGGAACCTGAGAGTCACATGTATATGCCGTTAAGACAACATTTAACATATATGCTATGGAGGAACTATGGTGCCTTACACATCAACGACAATAAGAAGCAGAAGTTACTAGAAGAGATAGCCAGTCATTTAAAAACAGTTTAGAAGTTTCCAACACATGAGGCTTTAATACCTGAACACCTCTTTATCACTAATGTGACAGCACTCTGTATCCATGGGAAGTTAAAATCAACAGAAGACAAACTGAAACAGAAGTTGGGAGGTATGAGGTGACCACCAACTGCACAGCCAGACACAATCAATCTTATATTCTGGACAGCCATCTATGTAATAGATATCAGAAATAGATATGATATCTTCCCCCTCTGTGTCAACATAGCACTTTTCTGTACCAACATCTGATATCACACATGCACAATACAGTTATCCATCACCTCAAATAACCTCCACACTACACGGAGCCTGATAAGTTCCTTAGCTGCTATACTTAAAACTGCCCCTGCACTGTTAAGTCAGTGTTTCTTCATACACTGATGATACTAGTCCTTCTGTCAGGATACATTGGCATCCCGGTGGTCATGTGACCGATGCCAGAATCCCGACACCATTCAGGAGACCGGCGTAGAGACACCGACAGCCGACATCCCGAAGGTAAGCACTGGTGTTGGTATCAGGGTTAGTGCCCGGGGCAGGGGGGATGGCATAGGGTTAGGCACTTGAGGGGTGGTTAGCCATAGCCGCAACAAGAGGAGGGTTAGGGTGGGGGGTAAGCCCACTTAACCCCCAAAAGTGTTGAGATTCTCATTTTCGGGATGCTGGAGTCGGTCATGTGACCACCGGCGACCTGAACACCAGGACTTCATATTACACCCCTCCTGTCAGTGTCGGGCTCCTCACACACTAGTGATACTAGTACTCCTGTCAGTGTCTGGCTTTTGTGTTAGCACCTCATTATTTTTCTACCTATGAAACACCTTTTAACATTCTAATTATTACTTCTCACCAATGTAATGGTGCCCATACACTTGTGAGATAATCGGTGCTAACCTTCGATTTCGACCACATCTATGAGAGAAATCGAAGGATTGTATGCACATTTTAGGTACCTGGAGATGCGATGCGTGGGCACGCCACTCGAATATAGCGTCTCAATATATTATGTGCTGCACTTAATATCTCTTGCATGGCAGTGCGATCACAGGTGGTTTTAAAACCACATGAGATATATCGCACTGCGATGTGCGATGGCCAGAGGCCGCTCACGCTCGGTGGTGACATACCGATCACGTGATTACCATGCGATCCATCGCATGGTAATCACTCCGGCAGTTCAGGTGCGATTTCATCGCACCTGAACTGCGGGTGCGATGCCCCGCGATGTCGTGTCACAGGGCATCGCACAAGTGTATGCGTAGCATTACACTCCTAACACATAGCTTCTGCTTCTTATTTATGTAACACTTACTAACACATCAACCTCTCACGAGTGTGATGTCTGTGCTTACTTGGGGGTCCTCGTGCCCTGGACTAGAACCTTATGCTGGGTACACACTGGCAGATATATTGGCCAATCAGTTGGTTGTCCAATATATCCTTTGCTGATCTGCAGGTGTGTACAAGCAATATGTCTGCGACAGAGGTCTTTAACTGGGCATACACTATACAATTATCTGGCAGATAATCTGTGGTAGTGTATGCCCAGCTTTTCACAGATATATTGCATCTGTATATATATTTAGTGTGTATGAACAATCCCCATTTGCATATATAGCTGAAGGTAGATTTAAACAGCAAATACAGGTTGAGTATCCCATGTCCAAATATTCTGAACTACGGAATATTCCGAAATGCGGAATTTTTTAGAGTGAGATAGTGAAACCTTTGTTTTCTGATGGCTCAATGTACACAAACTTTGTTTAATACACACAGATAGTAAAATATTTTATTAAATGACCTTCAGGCTGTGTGTATAAGGTGTATATGAAACATAAATGAATTGTGTGAATGTAGACACACTTTGTTTAATACACAAATTTATTAAAAATATTGGCTAAAATCACCTTCAGGCCATGTGTGTATAAGGAGTATATGAAACATAAATGCATTCTGTGCTTATACTTGGGTCCCATCGCCATGATATCTCATTATGGTATGCAATTATTCCAAACTATGAAAAATCCGATATCCAAAATACTTCTGGTCCCAAGCATTTTGGATAAGGGATACTCAACCTGTATATATTTAAGATATAGTGGTGCATCTTTCTGTGTGTATGAACAACCACCATCTGCAGTTATATCTGCCAGTGTGTACCCAGCTTAATGGTGCCCATACATTTGTGCGATGCTCCGCAACATCGCGGGGCATCGCACCGGCTGTTCAGGTGCGATTTCATCGCACCTGAAATGCCAAAGTGATTACCATGCGATCATGCAATAGATAGCATGGTAATCACGTAATGGGCACGTCACTGCCGAGTGGGAGCGGCCTCCGTCCGCTCCCGGCGGGTGCCCATCGCGTATCGCAGTGCGATATATCACGTGTTTTGAAAAACACATGCGATCGCACTGCGATTCGATAAATATTAAGTGAAGCACATACTATCTTGAGACACGAGATTCGACCGGCGTGCCCGGGCATCGCGTCGCAAGGTCCCTAAAATGTGCATACAATCCTTCCATTTCTCTCACAGATCCGGTCGAAATCGAAGGTTAGCACTGATTATCTCTCAAGTGTATGGGCACCATAAGTGTTTAGGACACACCAGATGAGGTCACCTGGTCACGGTTGGTGGTCCCATATATTTAGCAGCAAAAAATAAGAATTTACTCACCGGTAATTCTATTTCTCGTAGTCCGTAGTGGATGCTGGGAACTCCGTAAGGACCATGTGGAATAGCGGGCTCCGAAGTAGGCTGGGCACTCTAGAAAGATTTATGACTACCTGGTGTGCACTGGCTCCTCCCACCATGACCCTCCTCCAAGCCTCAGTTAGGACACTGTGCCCGGACGAGCAGACATAATAAGGAAGGATTTAGAATCCCGGGTAAGACTCTTACCAGCCACACCAATCACACCGTACAACTCGTGATACTATATCCAGTTTGACAGTATGAAAACAACTGAGCCTCTCAACAGATGGCTCAACAATAACCCTTTAGTTAACAATAACTATTTACAAGTATTGCAGACAATCCGCACTTGGGATGGGCGCCCAGCATCCACTACGGACTACGAGAAATAGAATTACCGGTGAGTAAATTCTTATTTTCTCTAACGTCCTAGTGGATGCTGGGAACTCCGTAAGGACCATGTGGATTATACCAAAGCTCCCAAACGGGCGGGAGAGTGCGGATGACTCTGTAGCACCGAATGAGAGAACTCCAGGTCCTCCTCAGCCAGGGTATCAAATTTGTAGAATTTTGCAAATGTGTTTGCCCCTGACCAAGTAGCTGCTCGGCAAAGTTGTAAAGCCGAGACCCCTCGGGCAGCCGCCCAAGATGAGCCCACCTTCCTTGTGGAATGGGCATTTACAGATTTTGGCTGTGGCATGCCTGCCACAGAATGTGCAAGCTGAATTGTACTACAAATCCAGCGAGCAATAGACTGCTTAGAAGCAGGAGCACCCAGCTTGTTGGGTGCATACAGGATAAACAGCGAGTCAGATTTTCTGACTCCAGCCGTCCTGGAAACATATATTTTCAGGGCCCTGACAACGTCTAGCAACTTGGAGTCCTCCAAATCCTTAGTAGCCGCAGGCACCACAATAGGCTGGTTCAGGTGAAACGCTGACACCACCTTAGGGAGAAACTGGGGACGAGTCCTCAATTCTGCCCTATCCATATGGAAAATCAGATAAGGGCTTTTACATGATAAAGCCGCCAATTCTGACACTCGCCTGGCTGAAGCCAAGGCCAATAACATGACCACTTTCCACGTGAGATATTTCAGATCCACGGTTTTTAGTGGCTCAAACCAATGTGATTTTAAGAAACTCAACATCACGTTGAGATCCCAAGGTGCCACAGGAGGCACAAATGGGGGCTAAATATGCAGCACTCCTTTCACAAATGTCTGAACTTCAGGTACTGAAGCTAGTTCTTTTTGAAAGAAAATCGACAGAGCCGAGATCTGTACTTTAATGGAGCCTAGTTTTAGGCCCATATTCACTCCTGCTTGCAGAAAATGCAGAAATCGGCCTAGTTGAAATTCCTCTGTTGGGGCCTTTTTGGCCTCGCACCATGCAACATATTTCCGCCATATGCGGTGATAATGCTTTGCCGTAACATCTTTCCTGGCCTTAATAAGCGTAGGAATGACTTCTTCCGGAATACCCTTTTCCTTTAGGATCCAGTGTTCAACCGCCATGCCGTCAAACGCAGCCGCGGTAAGTCTTGGAACAGACAGGGCCCCTGTTGTAGCAGGTCCTGTCTGAGCGGTAGAGGCCACGGGTCCTCTGAGAGCATCTCTTGAAGTTCCGGGTACCACGCTCGTCTTGGCCAATTCGGAACCACGAGAATGGTGTTTACTCCTCGCTTTCTTATTATTCTCAATACCTTTGGTATGAGAGGCAGAGGAGGGAACACATAAACCGACTGGTACACCCATGGTGTCACTAGAGCGTCCACAGCTATCGCCTGAGGGTCCCTTGACCTGGCGCAATATCTTTTTAACTTTTTGTTGAGGCGGGACGCCATCATGTCCACCTGTGGTTTTTCCCAACGGTTTACCAGCATCTGGAAGACTTCTGGATGAAGTCCCCACTCTCCCGGGTGGAGGTCGTGTCTGCTGAGGAAGTCTGCTTCCCAGTTGTCCACTCCCGGAATGAACACTGCTGACAGTGCTAGTACATGATTCTCCGCCCATCGGAGAATTCTTGTGGCTTCCGCCATCGCCATCCTGCTTCTTGTGCCGCCCTGTCGATTTACATGGGCGACTGCCGTGATGTTGTCTGACTGGATCAGCACCGGCTGGTGTAGGAGCAGGGATTTTGCTTGACTTAGGGCATTGTAGATGGCCCTTAGTTCCAGAATATTTATGTGAAGGGAAGTCTCCTGACTCGACCATAGTCCTTGGAAGTTTCTTCCCTGTGTGACTGCCCCCCAGCCTCGAAGGCTGGCATCCGTGGTCACCAGGACCCAGTCCTGTATGCCGAACCTGCGGCCCTCTAGAAGATGGGCACTCTGCAGCCACCACAGTAGCGACACCCTGGTTCTTGGAGACAGGGTTATCAAGCGATGCATCTGAAGATGCGATCCGGACCACTGGTCCAACAGGTCCCACTGAAAGATTCTGGCATGGAACCTGCCGAAGGGAATTGCTTCGTAAGAAGCCACCATCTTTCCCAGGACCCGCGTGCAGCGATGCACTGATACCTGTTTTGGTTTCAGGAGGTCTCTGACTAGAGATGACAACTCCCTGGCTTTCTCCTCCGGGAGAAACACTTTTTTCTGGACTGTATCCAGAATCATACCCAGGAACAGTAGCCGTGTCGTCGGAACCAGCTGTGACTTTGGGATATTCAGAATCCAGCCGTGCTGGTGCAGCACCTCCTGAGATAGTGCTACTCCCACCAACAACTGTTCCTTGGACCTCGCTTTTATTAGGAGATCGTCCAAGTACGGGATAATTAAAACTCCCTTTTTTCGAAGGAGTATCATCATTTCCGCCATAACCTTGGTAAATACCCTCGGTGCCGTGGACAGTCCAAACGGCAGCGTCTGGAATTGGTAATGGCAATCCTGTACCACAAATCTGAGGTACTCCTGGTGAGGATGGTAAATGGGGACATGCAAGTAAGCATCCTTGATGTCCAGGGATACCATGTAATCCCCCTCGTCCAGGCTCGCAATAACCGCCCTGAGCGATTCCATCTTGAACTTGAATTTTTTTATGTATGTGTTCAAGGATTTCAAATTTAAAATGGGTCTCACCGAACCGTCCGGTTTCGGTACCACAAATAGTGTGGAATAGTAACCCCGGCCTTGTTGAAGTAGGGGTACCTTGATTATCACCTGCTGGGAATACAGCTTGTGAATTGCCGCTAGCACCGCCTCCCTGTCTGAGGGAGCAATCGGCAAGGCAGATTTTAGGAACCGGTGGGGTGGAGACGCCTCGAATTCCAGTTTGTACCCCTGAGATACTATTTGAAGGATCCAGGGATCCACCTGTGAGCGAGCCCACTGATCGCTGAAATTTTTGAGGCGGCCCCCCACCGTACCTGGCTCCGCCTGTGGAGCCCCACCGTCATGCGGCGGACTTGGAAGAAGAAGCGGGGGAGGACTTTTGCTCCTGGGAACCTGCTGTTTGTTGCAGCCTTTTTTCCCTACCTCTGCCTCTGGACAGAAAGGACCCGCCTTCTCCACGCCTGTTTTTCTGGGTCCGAAAGGACTGAACCTGATAAAACGGCGCCTTCTTAGGCTGTGAGGGGACATGCGGTAAAAATGCTGACTTCCCAGACGTTGCTGTGGAAACTAGGTCCGAGAGACCATCCCCAAATAATTCCTCACCCTTATATGGTAACACTTCCATGTGCTTTTTTGAATCTGCATCTCCTGTCCACTGGCGAGTCCATAAGCCTCTCCTAGCAGAAATGGACAATGCACTTACTTTAGATGCCAATCGGCAGATTTCCCTTTGTGCATCTCTCATATATAAGACTGAGTCTTTTATATGGTCTATGGTTAACAGGATCGTGTCTGTCTAATGTGTCAATATTTTCTGACAGTTTATCTGACCACGCAGCGGCAGCACTGCACATCCAAGCTGACGCAATAGCTGGCCTAAATATAATGCCTGTGTGTGTATATACAGACTTCAGGATCGCCTCCTGCTTTCTATCAGCAGGTTCCTTGAGGGCGGCCGTATCCGGAGACGGTAGTGCCACCTTTTTAGACAAACGTGTGAGCGCTTTATCCACTCTAGGGGGTGTTTCCCAACGTGACCTATCCTCTGGCGGGAAAGGGAACGCCATTAGTACCTTCTTAGGAATTACCAATTTTTTATCAGGGAAAGCCCACGCTTCTTCACACACTTCATTTAATTCATCTGATGGGGGAAAAACTACGGGTAGTTTTTTCTCTCCAAACATAATACCCTTTTTAGTGGTACCTGTACTTATATCAGAAATGTGTAACACCTCTTTCATTGCCTCAATCATGCAGTGAATGGCCTTAGTAGGCATCAGGTTAGACTCATCGTCGTCGACACTGGTGTCAGTATCAGTGTCAACATCTGGGTCTGCTTGTGGTAGCGGGCGTTTTAGAGCCCCTGACGACCCATGCGACGCCTGGGCAGGCACGAGCTGAGAAGTCGGCTGTCCCACATTTGGCATGTCGTCGATTTTCTTATATAAGGAGTCTATACGTGCAGTCATTACTTTCCATAAGCCCATCCACTCAGGTGTCTGCCCCGCAGGGGGTGACATCCCTTCTAAAGGCATCTGCTCCGCCTCCACATCATTATCCTCATCAAACATGTCGACACAGCCGTACCGACACACCGCACACACACAAGGAATGCTCCGAATGAGGACAGGACCCACAAAAGCCCTTTGGGGGGACAGAGTGAGAGTATGCCAGCACACACCAGAGCGCTATATAATGCAGGGACTAACTGAGTTATGTCCCCTATAGCTGCTTTTTATATTATATATTGCGCCTAAATTTAGTGCCCCCCCTCTCTGTTTTTACCCTGTTCTGAAGTGTAGACTGCAGGGGAGAGCCAGGGAGCTTCCTTCCAGCGGATCTGTGAAGGAGAAATGGCGCCAGTGTGTCTGAGGGAGATAGCTCCGCCCCTTTTCCGCGGCCTATTCTCCCGCTTTTTCCTGGATTCTGGCAGGGGTATTTACCACATATATAGCCTCTGGGGCTATATATTGTGGTATTTTTGCCAGCCAAGGTGTTTTTATTGCTGCTCAAGGCGCCCCCCCCAGCGCCCTGCACCCTCAGTGACCGGAGTGTGAAGTGTGCATGAGGAGCAATGGCGCACAGCTGCAGTGCTGTGCGCTACCTTGGTGAAGACTGATGTCTTCTGCCGCCGTTTTTCCGGACCTCTTCTTGCTTCTGGCTCTGTAAGGGGGACGGCGGCGCGGCTCCGGGACCGAACACCAAGGACTGGGCCTGCGGTCGATCCCTCTGGAGCTAATGGTGTCCAGTAGCCTAAGAAGCCCAATCCGGCTGCAAGCAGGCGATTTTGCTTCTTCTCCCCTTAGTCCCTCGCTGCAGTGAGCCTGCTGCCAGCAGGTCTCACTGAAAATAAAAAACCTAAATCTATACTTTCTTTCTAAGGGCTCAGGAGAGCCCCTAGTGTGCATCCAACCTCGGCCGGGCACGAAATCTAACTGAGGCTTGGAGGAGGGTCATGGTTGAGGAGCCAGTGCACACCAGGTAGTCATAAATCTTTCTAGAGTGCCCAGCCTCCTTCGGAGCCCGCTATTCCCCATGGTCCTTACGGAGTTCCCAGCATCCACTAGGACGTTAGAGAAATTATGTTAAGCACCTCAGTTTTGCTGTAAGTTAGATTGCAGAGGTTATTATAATTATTCTGATTAGCGGTGCGTAGAACTATACAGTGTGCATCTGCATTTTTTCTGTGTGGAACTACAAGTCTCAGCATGATAGCACCTCTTTTTATGTTTGAAATTAGGGTGTGCAGTCCAAGCCTCTCCCCCCCCCTCCTCCATCCATCCTAACATATGCTCACAAACTATCCATACTAGTTCTCCTGTTAGTGTCGGGCTGCTAAACAAGCATGTGATACTAGTTGTCCTGTCAGTGTCTGGATACTCATATACTGGTGATACTAGATATCACATATGCACAATATAGTTATCTATCACCTCAGATAACCTCCACACCATACAGAGCCTGATAAGTTCCTTTAACTACTATACTCAAAACTCTCCCTGCGCTGCTAAAATACAACATACACCACTGTCAGTGTCTGGCTGCGCATACACTAGTGATACTAGTTGTCCTGTCGGTGTTTGGCTGCTCATACACTATTTATTATTTATTTATTACCAGTTAGTTATATAGTGCACACATATTCCGCAGCGCTTTACAGAGAATATTTGACCATTAACATCAGTCCCTACCGCAGTGGAGCTTACAATCCATATTCCCTACCACATTTACACCACACATATTCACACTAGGGTTAATTTTGTTGGGAGCCAGTTAACCTACCAGTATATTTTTGGATTGCGGGAGAAAACCGGAGTATTCAGAGGAAACCCACGCAAGTACGGGGAGAATAGACAAACTCCACACTGTTGGGGCCATGGTGGGAATCAAAACCCATGACCTCAGTGCCGTGGGGCAGTAATGCTAACCATTACGCCATCCGTGCTGCCCATAAACACTAGTTCTCCTGTTAGTGTCTGGATCCTCACACAGTAGTGATAGTAGTTGTCCTGTCAATGTCTCAATACTCATACACTGGTGGCAATAGTTCTCCTGTCAGTGCCTGGCTCCATAAAAGCTTATGCTACTAATGCCCTTATTTGTCAATGAGTGTTAAATGTCACTGTGAGTGATAAATTGCACCAGCCAATCAGCTCCAAACTTCCATGTCACAGGCTGTGTTTGAAAAATGACAGTTAGGAGCTGGTTGGCTGGTGCAATTTATGTATCACTCATTGATAAATCAGGGCATCATTCTCCTGTCAGTGTCAGGCCCCTCTCACACAGTGATACTAGCTCTCCTGTCAGCGTCTGGCTCCTTTCATACTGTTGATACAAGTGCTCCAACCATTGACTGGTGATACTAGTTCTCTAGTCAGTTAGCCCACACACACATTCGTTGGCAATACTAGTTCTCTGCCCAGTGTCAGCCTTCTCACATGATGCACCGATTCTCCAGACAGTGCCTGCCCATCTAACCTGCTCTTTATTCTAGTTTTCAGGTCAGGTAAAATTCCTTACTGACTGGTATTATATTAAGAACAAAAATCTGTACAGTGGAAGTATCAGACAGACAAACTATGAATATGTAGCAAACGTACTTGTAACATTGAGACCCTGGAATGAGTAAGGGAGTATGTATATTGACATTAATTAAAAATTATGAAGAGAAAGTTTTAAAAACAATGCCATGTTTATACGGTTATCTGTGCTAGAAAAAGCAAGGGCACTTGCATGTCTGAGAAATCAGTAATCAAACTATATAGCATAAAAATGACAGTAAAGTGCTATATCATAGCAACATATTATGGCCACTGGGTGGTGCTGTTCTCTTGCTAGTATTAATGCTGCATTTAGTCTCAGGAAAGCAACTATACAGGCAAGTATAGCGAAGATAGAGAGGGACGTAAGGTTAACTAGGCTTAAAAATGTCACATATTTACAAATACAATATAAAAGTAAATTTCTGTTTGGTACACTGCACTTTCTATACTGAACATGCATTGTGCTGCTCTTACCTGCTCACATTCTCCAACGCCATTTAGTGTCCCTGAGCCACAGTCACATCCTGCACAGGGCAGAGAGATATATGGTATGGGTATTATTATAGACCAGTCCTAACACCCCAGGGTTGGGATAACATACAGTTTTCCTTACGTTTGCAGCCTTGCGGGTTTTCAATGGCCAGGTCCCAATACAGGGGTTTGCATTTGTCACAAGCTGTCCCCTCGACATTTTCCCGGCACTCACAGGAGCCCTGAAGAAAATGAGAGGACAGGATGAGGCTCAGTAAGATCCATAGGGGGCTCCACATATTTCCCCCAAGAGAGGGGAAAAAGAAACAAGCATCCCAGTATAAGCAGAGGGAAGACTGCCACCCAGCTTCCTGAGACGACTTCTCTCCTCCCACGGCACAGCCTAGCTCTCCCAACACCTTTAAAGGACCAGAACCCCATTGGTAACCCTTCTGCTGACAGTAGGGTCAACAGAGCACGGAGGTTTTAATCAACACTATCTCCCCCCCTGTGATCTCCTCCTCCACTCAATGACACATGTCATCTGATGCCAGTGCAGAGTGCATTCCGGCTGCTTGCTCCAGGAAAACAGCTGTGACCCTACAGTTGGACCCGTCTTCATTCTGCCTCTCGTGTCTACACCAACACGTCATTGCAACACTACTGCAAGTTCACCACCGGCTCCTGTTCTCAGAATGTTCCCAGAGCGACCTCCTCCCTTCCCTCTCTGTTCCCACTTGTATTAAGGTTTCCCATTCATACATACTGCCCTATTATAATACGCTGCATCCTTAAATAGCATCATTATAACATGTACAATGCCACACAACTCAGCAGCTTACACACAAGATCACAACATCTGCAAGTGCCAATACACTCCGCTGACTTTGTAAAAAGTAAAAAAATTAAAGAAAGTAAAATAAAAAGGGACAAAACATAACAGTGCAAAAGGCAAAAAAGGACACAGCACAGACATCATTAGGTTAGTCATCTTATCTCACCTCTGGAACATTCTCGCTCAGAGAGGTAGAACCGGCTGGATTGCAAGGTCCCACTGTATGAGACAAGACAGTTAGCCATTCACTCTGAAGCTGAGTACGCATTCATTACTTTATATAACATTTCATTCTTACTTAAATCATAAATACAACACAATAATCACCAACAAGTAACATGGAGTAGTTAGTAAACAGAGGAAGAAACGCATTGTTGGAAAATGTCATGATTATAAAATAACTTGTACCCTGTGATGTAGCGATACTACGTTCCTGTATGTCACTATTACAAATTACAATTTAAAAGTTAACGAGCATGTGATCAGTGATAGGCAACCTGATACACATCAGGGGCCTTATTGGGTGGCTCTTTAACCTTGAAAAGGCTCGCATATTACTCTTGATCAAGGAAAGAGACACCTATCTGTAACAAGATACCAACAGGCCTTTCAAACAAGTTACACAAGCTATTTAGAAAACAAATCTCACAACAAAAGCAGGAAGGGGCTGGGGGTTGAAAGTGAAGCATTGCAGGGTCCACTGTTGCCCATCACTGTACTGATTGTCCTTGTAAAAATGATGCACAGTGCAACATGCTGAACTTTAAGACGTTGTCCCTGACAACCAATATGTTTACACATGGCCTGTGCAGTAAGTGCACCAACACAGGGACCAGCATGTCTGACTTAATTGGCATTGGGAAGAGACTACATTACATTTCATTTAGTGAAGTGATATAAACTAATAGAGGATTGTATACCCATCACATGAAATGCTAATGTACAACACATCTTGATGATCCGTTTTTATGCATGTGTGAAAGGTTCTAGAAGAATGAACCCACATGAAAGATGCACTAGTGATTTAAAGATCCTAATAAAAGGCATACATAGTTTACAGTAAATAATCACTAAAATACAATGCAAATAAACATGGTTGTGAAAATATTCTGCTAACTTTGAAAAGTATAATGTATTGTTCGGATTAATCATGTTTTGTGCACCAGGTTTGTGCGTCATATGCAATAAGGTCCCACTGTGATCTCTTATGGTCACTCTAAGCCTGGTCAGGAGACTGAATGAAATGCAAGGGATAGAAATACTGGGACAGATGTATTAACCTGGAGAAGTGATAAAGCAGTGATAAGTGCAGGGTGATAACGCACCAACCAGTCATTACGGATTTGAAAAATGACAGTTAGGAGCTGATTGGCTGGTGCGTTATCACCTTGCGCTTATCATTGCTTTATCACTTCCTTATCTATTCTCCAGGCTTAATACCTCTGCCCCACTGTGTTTTGTGTCCCATGTAAATACAATATCCTCATTAAAAAGATAGTGGCAAAAAGAAAGCCTAGCAAAAACATGGATGGCTCTGGAATTCCCAAAATCGTTAGACACTGTAGGGTACAAAATATTTGTCCACACAAAGAAAAATTGTGTTTTAAAACATGAGCACATCTGGAGCAGGTGGAACAAAAGCATAAGCGACAGGAGGTGAGGAGAGCCCCCAATCTGCTGTCTGTCATTAGTGAGCGCTCAGTTCATAAAGAGTGATGTGGTATATGGTATGTCTACAGAGCAGCGTATGGTGGTACAAGCAAGGTACACTGCATTCTGGTTTGCAGTAGTTTAAAAGGAACAGGACGTGTTACACGTGGCTAGGAGAATAACTGAACTGTGGGGAACATATAAAACATACATTCTATTAATATGTTCTATAAGCTTACCATAATAAACTCACTTACTGGGGGGAATTCAAACGTTTGAAAAGTTGGTTGGGTGTCTGTTCTGTCCTGTATATTAGATAGGAAGAAACAGACACCCAACTGACTTTTCAAACAATTGGATCTTCCCCACTGAATTGCTATAATAAGACCTTATTTACAAATAAATTGAGACGTCCAGTGACCTGTATCCTATGCACTGCTAGCGCTTCAGTTTTCTCTTAGGCTACTGGTCTGGAACTGTATATAGATTTCTTAAAAAACAAACTTGATTTAAGAAAACATACGTCAGAGAACACAGCTTAATTTTATGTATGTTGGCAATAGAAAAAGAAAAATCAGACAATTGTTTTACATTTTTGGCAGAACATTTTCAACTTATTTCTCTGATACAGATAAAGAGGAGAGGGGGCTGTGGACGTTACATCTGTGGCAAGAAGAAGAGGGTGTGGTGAGAAAAGGTGAGCAAGGACACAGGCCTGTTTACAGATAGTGGGGGTAATTCCAAGTTGATCGCAGCAGGAAATTTTTTAGCAGTTGGGCAAAACCATGTGCACTGCAGGGGAGGCAGATTTAACATGTGCAGAGAGAGTTAGATTTGGGTGTGGTGTGTTCAATCTGCAATCTAAATTGCAGTGTAAAAATAAAGCAGCCAGTATTTACCCTGCACAGAAATAAAATAACCCACCCAAATCTAACTCTTTCTGCACATGTTATATCTGCCTCCCCCCCCTGCAGTGCACATGGTTTTGCCCAACTGCTAAAAAATTTCCTGCTGCGATCAACTTGGAATTACCCCCAGTGTCACCTTCCTTTATTACCTTCACAGTTTGGATAACCATAGGTACCACTAGCACAGGTGTCACATCTCAGACCAGTGACCCCAGGGCGACACCTGCACTGTCCACTCTGTAAGTCACATGTGCTGTGGAGTGCACCCTCACTAGAGCAATGGCAACCTAAGCAGAAAGAGCGAGAAAGAGAAAGGTTTTTAAAAAAAATGTAACTGTGCCATTAGTCATACTTATTTATCTATAAAGTTTGTCACAACCACATGGGATATCACTGACACACACATCAGGTCCCAATGACTCTGTGTTACTGCTTAATCTGCAGCCTGACATTTTACTGTTAAGAGGAAGGCATGTTTGGGAGAGGCATTACAATCACCTGAATATGGTTCATGAACATTGTTTTGAAACGTATGCATAATAAAATACATAAATCTCATATGTGTGAAGATTAGGATTGTGAGTACTGCAGGACCAGCTACTGAAACAGCATGAAAGTTATTTTCAATAGAGGCAGGAAAACCGTGCTTCACTAACTGGGTGTGGATTAAAAGACTCAACACCAGATGGTCTTGGAGTTGGTTCAACGGCGACATGCAAATGGTCAACACAGAATAGGTCAACTTTTTTTTTGCCGGTTATTTTAACCATAATCCTACCCCTAAAACACCCACCAGTGCATAATCCTAACACCCCCTGCCCCCCCCCCCCATCCTTACCCTAGCCATGAAACCCTAAACCTCATTATAAACCAGTTGATATCGGCCATTTAACTGTCGATCATTTGGTGTCGACCTATTAACTGCCTCTCTATTTACTATGTTCCATCAGACCCTGCCAGTCTGAGCTACATTATGGAAGATGTGAAAAGAGGATGTGCTCCCCCTCGTGGAAAATACAGGTATTTGCAGTAAAGACTCACTTGTACAGCTAGGGAATCCATAGAAGCCAGGAGCGCACTGATTGCAGGTGGGTCCTGTGTAACTAGGGTGACACTGGCAGTGGCCTGTTGGGGTACAGTTATTATCCAATGAGCCCCGAGGATCACATGGACAAGCTGAAAAGACATGAAATTAAATGAGATAAGACTTTCATCTCACAGCCTGCTAGTCCAAACTACAGGCCAGTCCACAGATATATTTTCATTCACAGGTGAAGTGCAAATGAATAGCGAATGTCATATTAGGTGGACAACATTTACAGGACACCCAACACACATAGTAAGTTAGTGATGGAGGCTGTTTGCAAATCTCCAAAACATATAGTTACCTATCTATCAAAATCAATGTTAAAGACATACTGTATGTATTAAGGACAGTTTCCAAGGTAGGGCAAGATCACACAACCCTCAGTTTCCTCCACAGAAGTAAGCTGCTGAGACCCTTCTCTGGGTCTGGAAAGCCTACTTTTGCTGAACAATGTCGCCCCTTGTACTCACCTGTATTGAGGCTCTCTGCTGGAGAGCTTGACAAGACCTGTAGCAGAGATGCAGTAGATTGTGGGATTTAACACGCTCACACACGGATGTTAATACACCCAGCTCTTGATTATTTGACTGTAGCACTCGTCCAAACAGCATCAGGCTGTATTTACTGTCCAGCTCATCTGCAGCTGTACTAAAGGCATCTGAGAAGCTCTCCAGAGTAAAGCAAGCAATGGATAAAAGGGAACTCCTTTAAACTGCCTGCTGCTTACACTGTGATCAATCATACCTTGGCAATAAGGGTAAGAGTGATATCCCACAATGCACTGTTCACACCTGGGTCCATCATACTCCGGTTTACAGTAGCAACGGCCACTTGGATCACAGCCTTCTGGCAAAGTGCCAACAGAACTGCAGCCACACACTGAAAGACACACATGAACACAATGACCACAGCAGAAACAGACATTTGCAAAGTCCCAAAAGGAGATCCACACATTGCATTCCTCCCAAAGTTCCCAATACAATAATAAGGCTAAATTGGATCACACCCAAATGGAGTCATGCTATGTCCCAACCCACCCGTTTATCACTAGAACATTTCACATTTCCAGTAGGACTCACTCCTTTTGGTAACCGCAAATCTATTCCAGAAAAAAATGGTACTGCTTTTTGGTAGTTATAAATATAGGGCAGAAACCTCAAAGCAAAGCTTAATAAAGGAGCAGCTATGACGTTCTATAGCCAGAACTAGAAGGGTAAAGAAAGAAGTATGAGCAGGAAGTGGGGACGCCTTTCATCCTAGCAGTTACATGGAGGGTACAATGTTTGGGGGTCTCTGATGGCATAGTTATTTCATGCTTAGGAAACACAAAGGACTCACGTTGGCAAAGAGGATAATTAAAGTAGCCGGGAGCACATTGCTCACAGAACATTCCTTCAAACCCGTCCCAACAGACACACTTCCCGCTCTCCTTGTCACAATGGCCATCATATACGCCAGGTCCAGAGCATTGGCATGCTGCAGAAAATAAGGCCGGAGGAAAAGATATCAACATTAATAGAAGAAAAAAACAACAAATACGGAGGCAGAGGATAATGAGGAATACAGGAACGTGAATAACAGAGATAAGTAAAATGAGCATAAGAAAGGACTCTTTGTAGAGTAACAATAAATATCGCATGGAAATTACAGTGCACCTGTTATGTACATGTACTCTCGCATTCACAACGTGCAAAACTGCCGAAAAGCTGCGCAACTGCTTCCTGGTGATAAGCTCTTCAGTTTCTCCACAGGGAAGCCTACGTTTCTGAGGGCACATTTTCAGAGGTGTCCCATGTGTTGCAGCCAATTCCACTGTGCAAAAACATTATTATTGCACCAGCTTTGAGCTGGCTATGATCTACGTGGGAATTATTCCCTGTCATTCCAGTAACACCTATGTGCAGAGAAGCACATTTCTTGGGACACTTTGCCAAATCTTCAAATGCAATAATATACAGTGATGCACGTTTATGATTGAGCTATAAATGAGGTTAAAGAAAGACGTATTCCAGGGGAAAGCCTGATACGTTGGAAAGTACTATGGTGGTGGAAGACAGGACTCTGATGGGACATCTACACTTCTGCACAATGCTCTTTTTTTTAAGCTTCCTACAAACCTTGGAAACGATGTGCACAGACAGACATTTGTAGATTGTTTGGTGCAGTGAGACAGAACTAAGAGATAATGAGATCATGTGCGATCATAAAATAGTTGGCTATCGGCCTTAGAAACTTGCAAAACATGCTGGGATATGTAGTTCGATAACAACTGCAGAGTATACAATAGTTGTCTGAGCATGGGCTAAGAATCCCCCAATGACATGAAGTTAAACCAGTAGTGTGGTAACAACCTCACCGTGGCAGCTGGCACTATAGTACCCAGGAGCACATGTGTCACACGCTTCTCCTTGGAAGTTCTCCTTGCAAATACAGACTCCAGTCCCTGGATCTTTGCGACACGCATTTCCTTCTGTTCCAGCTACATTACAATCGCAAGCTGAGGGGGAAGACATGTATGTTATACACTGTCCTTTATGTACCATAACTACTTATACAACATTCTGAGCATCTGAAGAGGGAACACAAAATTCCAAATGTGATACAGGAACAAAGATGAGAAATAACTGACTGTTCAGCTACTGGAAAAGCTACCAGATAGCAGCAATAAATGTTGTCCTTACTTATGAATTCCCCAGCTGGCTCTTTTTGTGCGTCTGTGTCTCCACCAGGGCTAACAGGAACAGCTTAATAAAGAGAGAAATGTATTAAAAATCTGCAAGGCTTACTGCCCCATCTAGTGTCATAAAGCGGTATTGCATGCAGATTAATTAAAGGCAAAGAAACCACACAGTTAGCTCCATGGTGGCTGGGGGAGTATCTGATCTGGTGCCGTCCTCATTAATATATAGAGGTTGCAAGAAAAGTATGTGAACCCTTTGGAATTTCCTGGATTTGTGCATAAATTGGTCATAAAATGTGTTCTGATCTTCATCTGTGAATGTTTACATGGTGTGTTCAATAAAAACATGAGAACATATAATTGTTTGTGTGGTATTAGTTTCAGCAGACTGTGTTTGTCTATTGTTGTGACTTAGATGAAGATCAGAACACATTTTATGACCAATTTATGCACAAATTCAGGAAATTCCAAAAGGGGTCACATACTTTTTTTTGCAACTGTAATTCCCATTTTAGCAAACTGTAGAAGAAATGCACGTCACGGCAATAACCCTGCTGTGTTTCTGTGTTAGGCCTTCCACCCCTGCTTACTAGCAGAGTCTCCAGACACCCTCATGTTTCTTACAGACCCATACAGCTTGCATATAAAGCATAGTTATTAAAATTGGAAACTATGTTGCAAGCTTTATACAGGTTGAGTATCCCATATCCATATATTCCGAAATACGGAATATTCCGAAATACGGAATTTTTTGAAGGAGAGTGAGACAGTGAAACTTTGTTTTCTGATGGCTCAATGTACACAAACTTTGTTTAATAGACAGAGTTATTAAAAATATTGTATTAAATGACCTTCAGGCTGTGTGTATAAGGTGTATATGAAACATAAATGAATTGTGCGAATGTAGACACACTTTGTTTAATGCACAAAGTTATTAAAAATAATGGCTAAAATGACCTTAAGGCTGTGTGTATAAGGTGTATATGTAACATAAATGCACTCTGTGCTTAGACTTAGGTCCCATCACCATGATATTTCATTATGGTATGCAATTATTCCAAAATACGGAAAAATCCGATATCCAAAATGCCTCTGGTCCCAAGCATTTTGGATAAGGGAGACTCAACCTATATATATATATATATATATATATATATATATATATATATATATATAAGGTAATCCGTGGTTTTTTTTCCCACATGAACCAGCACACCAAAAAGTAGCAAAAATTTCAATTCATTTAATCCATGTTAATTCTCCAAAAGTGCAATGTGCAAACATAGGCATGGATAATAAAAGTAATACTTAGCAGTTCAATGCATCAAAATGAATGGCAGCTCCTACAGCTGTTTCGGTGCCGAAGCACCTTCATCATTCTGATGGCTATTCCCATGATGAAGGTGCTTCGGCACCGAAACAGCTGTAGGAGCTGCCATTCATTTTGATGCATTGAACTGCTAAGTATTACTTTTATTATCCATGCCTATGTTTGCACATTGCACTTTTGGAGAATTAACATGGATTAAATGAATTTAAATTTTTGCTACTTTTTGGTGTGCTGGTTCATGTGGGGAAAAAAACCACGGATTACCTTGTACTGATTGTTTCACCGTGCACCCAGCAAATGATTTAGAAGGTGTGTGCGATTCAATTTGCTTTGTATATATATATATATATATATATATATATATATATATATATATATATATATATATATATATATATACACACACACCGTATGTTGGCTTTGTCTGGCTGCAGAGTTCTGTATGTCTGTACCCCACCTTCATCACCTCCAGTGTTTATTCCCTTCACTAAATTAACATTACTGGCTGTGTCAACCTTTACAGCCACAATCAACACCACCAATATTATTCATATTATACACTACAACAAAACGCTTATTTTACAAGTTTCTTTTCCATAAACTCATGCTTTATATCCAGCAACATCGAGGTCCATTCTGCAAGCTGAAAGTAAGAGTCAGGCTTACGGTAACACTGAGGAAAATCTGTATATCCTTCAGCGCAAGAGCCACAGTCCTCGCCCGTATAGTTAGGTTTGCAGTAGCATCTTCCTGTCAGATCCTCACAAGTTCCACTCATATACTCAGAGTCACAGGAACAATCTGCCAGAAAGACATAAACAGCATTTCACCAACCAATTATCATCCTATTACAATATATCTCATGTAAATTACTTCTCAATAAATTTAAATACTCAGAATAGTAAATGGATATATACTAAAGGTCAGTGAGATGTTAGTTACATTGACAGGTGTATAAATTGGGTGGTGTTAGTTACAGTACCATATGCGTGGAGTGGAAATCAAACTGAAAGATTTTATTGCCACAATTGGGGAAGTTACAGTGACTAGTTTGTATGAAGTCAGTATGCAGGTAGTTACAGTCACAGACAGACATGTATAGTCAGTGGAGAGGTAGTTACATTGACAAGTACACTGTCAGTGGTCAGTAAGGGGGCAAGTGAGTGCTGTGGGGTGGAGGGAGGGGGGGAGAGTCAGGGGGTGGTGTATGAACTGTTAGGGCTTCAGTGAAAGAGGGATGAGTGCTGTCAGGGAGGTCAGTGAGTGCACTGAGGTGGACAGTGAGAGCTGTTAGGGGATGAGCCTGGGGGTCAGTGTGCACTGTGGGGTGAGTGAGATGTGAGAGTGTCAGTGTGCGCTGCAATGGCCTCAGTGTTATATGTAAGGAACTGGCAATGAGAGAGAGCTATGGAGGGGGTAATGGGACACAGGGGATGCAGTCAGGATCCAGGCAGTTGGGATCCCAACAGTCAGAATGCGGACTGTGGCATCCAGATGGTTAGAATCCCTACAGTAAGTACTGGGGTTAGGGGTAGGCACTATGGAGGGATGGTTAGGCTACGGGAGGGGTGGGTTAGGGATATGGTTAAAATACTCACCAGGATACGGGATCCTGGGATCACGATACATACCTTCCTGAGACACAGCTATAGAGTGTGCAGTCAGGGATACATGCAGGTAGGAATCAATGAGAGGCAGGAAGGTATGCAAGGAGGGCAATAAAAGCAAAGGCCACTTGATTACATTTGCCCCCAGGCTAAAAGTTGCCAGCCAGCCCCTTGTTACATTGTTATGAGTACATGGTTACTGGGGTAGTGATTATGTTGATAGTTCCATTAACAGTAGTATGACATTTCTGGGGCATACATAAAAGTCTATGAGGTTGTAGTTATAGTAACAAGTGTGTATGGAGTGGTGTTGATACAGTGACTGATATTTAGAGTCAGTGGAGTGGTAATTACATATACTGTATATTGTACCATACAGGACCAGTCTGATGCTACTTACGTAGACAGGTATACGGAGAGTCAGTAGGATGATCAGGTGATTTGTAGTATCCGTGCTGACATCGCTCACAATTGACACCATCTGTATTATGCTATGAAAACATATTTTATTATCATCATCTTCAGTATATTCAGTACCTTGCCCTTATTTATCTTTTTTACATAAAGCACCACAAGGGTTCTATAGCACCGTAAATAGTTAAAGGTAAAAGTACATACAGCAAAATGACTAGACAGATGACGCAGGACAGTTCTAGACGTTTATTATAACGTAATGACTAGAAAGTATGGAGGAAATGTACCGACCACTAGTGCGACACTTACCTGGCAATCTAAGCAGACCCCACCTCCAACGTACTGCCCTTCCCGGTTCATGCTTGCTCTACGCCTGTCCACCTCTGGATCATAGTAACAGTCGTATGCGTGCCCATTACAGTTACAAGCTGTAATATAGAAACATAAAAGTCAAAGGATTGAAACATCCTATACTGACCAGCAGTTTTTAGCATGCAATCCTCTTCACATATGCACCCAAAATCATCATAATAAATCTGTAAGGATATACTTGGCATCATAAGAGATATTCAAAATGAGTACACTTAACATTGGGGCTTAAGGTTTTGGGGTTTTTTAATGAAAAATATTGTATAATAACTTCTTATACAATCCCAACCATTGTTTCATTACATACATTTAAGTTGTACCTACTAGGCTGGCTAGGTCACAAGAATTTCAGGCAAGAGATAAAAAGGTTTAAAAAACATATACATTATAGATAATGAGCATAATACACAACATATATTTACCAGAAAATATAAGCTAATAACTAAATTTTTATTGGTTTCTCAGATTTTATAGGATTAAAGGTGTATTTACCACAACATTTGCGCCTTGTATATAAAGTTATAAGAAGTCACTGATCAATGTTGGTGTGTTTTTATCTATACTATTGAACACCAAAGTGACATCTACAATTGGTAGTCATTTACAGTAGGAGTAATATTATTCCTTATGATAAAAGTATCAGTTCACACACAAAACTCCCACCAACAAACACAATGACAGCTACATACAAAGCTCCAATAACAGACACTGAAACACAGAAAGAAGAACGCATTGACTTGATATCTCCCCACTATAATTTTTTCATACAATTAAAGATGTCTTAATCTCACATTCCTGTCTCATTCGCAGCTCTATTCAAGCCTCCTCAAAATGTGACATACAGTAATTACACATTTTACTACTAAACAGTTTGCATCATTTGCCTGAGCAGTTGGAGTGGCCATAAAAAAAAAAAAGAGCATGGAGGATGAGCTTCCACTGGTCCCTCATGTTGGGAAACAGAATTGTTGTACTTCCATTAAAAGAAAATGTCTTTAAGTGATCAACAGATCTTCCAGGTAAGGAATAATGGTCACCCTCCTAGACCTCAGAAGAACAGCTGTGAATTCTATTATATACATATATACTCTTAGCGAAGTCCCCAGTCCGAATGGTAGAGCCGAAACTGGTACTGATGTACCTGAACTGCAGAACGGAGAAGGTACTGGTGACCTTCCTGGATTGGAACATCTATGAACTCGTTCTGCTCCATGATGTTGATGACAACCTCAGAGATTCTGAATCTTGAATCTAACTGAAGCTCAAAATGGGCTGGCAAGACAAGTCTGTCTTTTAAATAAAGATGTCCATGTAGATACTATTTTGTCCTACTAGTGTCAGGAGAATCCAGCTCCTCTGTGTCTAGAAAGTTAAGAACCTGCTGCACAGTCTATAATAAAATGTCTAATCCTTGATGTCTAGAAGAACCCTCATCAAAGTAGAGATGAGCGCCTGAAATTTTTCGGGTTTTGTGTTTTGGTTTTGGGTTCGGTTCCGCGGCCGTGTTTTGGGTTCGACCGCGTTTTGGCAAAACCTCACCGAATTTTTTTTGTCGGATTCGGGTGTGTTTTGGATTCGGGTGTTTTTTTAAAAAAACACTAAAAAACAGCTTAAATCATAGAATTTGGGGGTCATTTTGATCCCATATTATTATTAACCTCAAAAACCATAATTTCCACTCATTTTCAGTCTATTCTGAATACCTCACACCTCACAATATTATTTTTAGTCCTAAAATTTGCACCAAGGTCGCTGGATGACTAAGCTAAGCGACACTAGTGGCCGACACAAACACCTGGCCCATCTAGGAGTGGCACTGCAGTGTCACGCAGGATGTCCCTTCCAAAAAACCCTCCCCAAACAGCACATGACGCAAAGAAAAAAAGAGGCGCAATGAGGTAGCTGACTGTGTGAGTAAGATAAGCGACCCTAGTGGCCGACACAAACACCGGGCCCATTTAGGAGTGGCACTGCAGTGTCACGCAGGATGTCCCTTCCAAAAAACCCTCCCCAATCAGCACATGACGCAAAGAAAAAAAGAGGCGCAATGAGGTAGCTGACTGTGTGAGTAAGATTAGCGACCCTAGTGGCCGACACAAACACCGGGCCCATTTAGGAGTGGCACTGCAGTGTCACGCAGGATGTCCCTTCCAAAAAACCCTCCCCAATCAGCACATGACGCAAAGAAAAAAAGAGGCGCAATGAGGTAGCTGACTGTGTGAGTAAGATTAGCGACCCTAGTGGCCGACACAAACACCGGGCCCATTTAGGAGTGGCACTGCAGTGTCACGCAGGATGTCCCTTCCAAAAAACCCTCCCCAATCAGCACATGACGCAAAGAAAAAAAGAGGCGCAATGAGGTAGCTGACTGTGTGAGTAAGATTAGCGACCCTAGTGGCCGACACAAACACCGGGCCCATTTAGGAGTGGCACTGCAGTGTCACGCAGGATGTCCCTTCCAAAAAACCCTCCCCAATCAGCACATGACGCAAAGAAAAAAAGAGGCTCAATGAGGTAGCTGACTGTGTGAGTAAGATTAGCGACCCTAGTGGCCGACACAAACACCGGGCCCATTTAGGAGTGGCACTGCAGTGTCACGCAGGATGTCCCTTCCAAAAAACCCTCCCCAATCAGCACATGACGCAAAGAAAAAAAGAGGCGCAATGAGGTAGCTGACTGTGTGAGTAAGATTAGCGACCCTAGTGGCCGACACAAACACCGGGCCCATTTAGGAGTGGCACTGCAGTGTCACGCAGGATGTCCCTTCCAAAAAACCCTCCCCAATCAGCACATGACGCAAAGAAAAAAAGAGGCGCAATGAGGTAGCTGACTGTGTGAGTAAGATTAGCGACCCTAGTGGCCGACACAAACACCGGGCCCATTTAGGAGTGGCACTGCAGTGTCACGCAGGATGTCCCTTCCAAAAAACCCTCCCCAATCAGCACATGACGCAAAGAAAAAAAGAGGCGCAATGAGGTAGCTGACTGTGTGAGTAAGATTAGCGACCCTAGTGGCCGACACAAACACCGGGCCCATTTAGGAGTGGCACTGCAGTGTCACGCAGGATGTCCCTTCCAAAAAACCCTCCCCAATCAGCACATGACGCAAAGAAAAAAAGAGGCGCAATGAGGTAGCTGACTGTGTGAGTAAGATTAGCGACCCTAGTGGCCGACACAAACACCGGGCCCATTTAGGAGTGGCACTGCAGTGTCACGCAGGATGTCCCTTCCAAAAAACCCTCCCCAAACAGCACATGACGCAAAGAAAAATAAAAGAAAAAAGAGGTGCAAGATGGAATTGTCCTTGGGCCCTCCCACCCACCCTTATGTTGTATAAACAAAACAGGACATGCACACTTTAACCAACCCATCATTTCAGTGACAGGGTCTGCCACACGACTGTGACTGATATGACGGGTTGGTTTGGACCCCCCCCAAAAAAGAAGCAATTAATCTCTCCTTGCACAAACTGGCTCTACAGAGGCAAGATGTCCACCTCATCATCACCCTCCGATATATCACCGTGTACATCCCCCTCCTCACAGATTATCAATTCGTCCCCACTGGAATCCACCATCTCAGCTCCCTGTGTACTTTGTGGAGGCAATTGCTGCTGGTCAATGTCTCCGCGGAGGAATTGATTATAATTCATTTTAATGAACATCATCTTCTCCACATTTTCTGGATGTAACCTCGTACGCCGATTGCTGACAAGGTGAGCGGCGGCACTAAACACTCTTTCGGAGTACACACTTGTGGGAGGGCAACTTAGGTAGAATAAAGCCAGTTTGTGCAATGGCCTCCAAATTGCCTCTTTTTCCTGCCAGTATAAGTATGGACTGTGTGACGTGCCTACTTGGATGCGGTCACTCATATAATCCTCCACCATTCTTTCAATGGTGAGAGAATCATATGCAGTGACAGTAGACGACATGTCCGTAATCGTTGTCAGGTCCTTCAGTCCGGACCAGATGTCAGCATCAGCAGTCGCTCCAGACTGCCCTGCATCACCGCCAGCGGGTGGGCTCGGAATTCTGAGCCTTTTCCTCGCACCCCCAGTTGCGGGAGAATGTGAAGGAGGAGATGTTGACAGGTCGCGTTCCGCTTGACTTGACAATTTTCTCACCAGCAGGTCTTTCAACCCCAGCAGACTTGTGTCTGCCGGAAAGAGAGATCCAAGGTAGGCTTTAAATCTAGGATCGAGCACGGTGGCCAAAATGTAGTGCTCTGATTTCAACAGATTGACCACCCGTGAATCCTTGTTAAGCGAATTAAGGGCTCCATCCACAAGTCCCACATGCCTAGCGGAATCGCTCCGTGTTAGCTCCTCCTTCAATGTCTCCAGCTTCTTCTGCAAAAGCCTGATGAGGGGAATGACCTGACTCAGGCTGGCAGTGTCTGAACTGACTTCACGTGTGGCAAGTTCAAAGGGCATCAGAACCTTGCACAACGTTGAAATCATTCTCCACTGCGCTTGAGACAGGTGCATTCCACCTCCTATATCGTGCTCAATTGTATAGGCTTGAATGGCCTTTTGCTGCTCCTCCAACCTCTGAAGCATATAGAGGGTTGAATTCCACCTCGTTACCACTTCTTGCTTCAGATGATGGCAGGGCAGGTTCAGTAGTTTTTGGTGGTGCTCCAGTCTTCTGTACGTGGTGCCTGTACGCCGAAAGTGTCCCGCAATTTTTCTGGCCACCGACAGCATCTCTTGCACGCCCCTGTCGTTTTTTAAATAATTCTGCACCACCAAATTCAAGGTATGTGCAAAACATGGGACGTGCTGGAATTTGCCCATATTTAATGCACACACAATATTGCTGGCGTTGTCCGATGCCACAAATCCACAGGAGAGTCCAATTGGGGTAAGCCATTCCGCGATGATCTTCCTCAGTTGCCGTAAGAGGTTTTCAGCTGTGTGCGTATTCTGGAAACCGGTGATACAAAGCGTAGCCTGCCTAGGAAAGAGTTGGCGTTTGCGAAATGCTGCTACTGGTGCCGCCGCTGCTGTTCTTGCGGCGGGAGTCCATACATCTACCCAGTGGGCTGTCACAGTCATATAGTCCTGACCCTGCCCTGCTCCACTTGTCCACATGTCCGTGGTTAAGTGGACATTGGGTACAACTGCATTTTTTAGGACACTGGTGAGTCTTTTTCTGACGTCCGTGTACATTCTCGGTATCGCCTGCCTAGAGAAGTGGAACCTAGATGGTATTTGGTAACGGGGGCACACTGCCTCAATAAATTGTCTAGTTCCCTGTGAACTAACGGCGGATACCGGACGCACGTCTAACACCAACATAGTTGTCAAGGCCTCAGTTATCCGCTTTGCAGCAGGATGACTGCTGTGATATTTCATCTTCCTCGCAAAGGACTGTTGAACAGTCAATTGCTTACTGGAAGTAGTACAAGTGGGCTTACGACTTCCCCTCTGGGATGACCATCGACTCCCAGCAGCAACAACAGCAGCGCCAGCAGCAGTAGGCGTTACACGCAAGGATGCATCGGAGGAATCCCAGGCAGGAGAGGACTCGTCAGAATTGCCAGTGACATTGCCTGCAGGACTATTGGCATTCCTGGGGAAGGAGGAAATTGACACTGAGGGAGTTGGTGGGGTGGTTTGCGTGAGCTTGGTTACAAGAGGAAGGGATTTACTGGTCAGTGGACTGCTTCCGCTGTCACCCAAAGTTTTTGAACTTGTCACTGACTTATTATGAATGCGCTGCAGGTGACGTATAAGGGAGGATGTTCCGAGGTGGTTAACGTCCTTACCCCTACTTATTACAGCTTGACAAAGGGAACACACGGCTTGACACCTGTTGTCCGCATTTCTGTTGAAATAGTTCCACACCGAAGAGCTGATTTTTTTGGTATTTTCACCAGGCATGTCAACGGCCATATTCCTCCCACGGACAACAGGTGTCTCCCCGGGTGCCTGACTTAAACAAACCACCTCACCATCAGAATCCTCCTGGTCAATTTCCTCCCCAGCGCCAGCAACACCCATATCCTCCTCATCCTGGTGTACTTCAACACTGACATCTTCAATCTGACTATCAGGAACTGGACTGCGGGTGCTCCTTCCAGCACTTGCAGGGGGCGTGCAAATGGTGGAAGGCGCATGCTCTTCACGTCCAGTGTTGGGAAGGTCAGGTTTCGCAACCGACACAATTGGACTCTCCTTGTGGATTTGGGATTTCGAAGAACGCACAGTTCTTTGCGGTGCTACTGCTTTTGCCAGCTTGAGTCTTTTCATTTTTCTAGCGAGAGGCTGAGTGCCTCCATCCTCATGTGAAGCTGAACCACTAGCCATGAACATAGGCCAGGGCCTCAGCCGTTCCTTGCCACTCCGTGTGGTAAATGGCATATTGGCAAGTTTACGCTTCTCCTCCGACAATTTTATTTTAGGTTTTGGAGTCCTTTTTTTACTGATATTTGGTGTTTTGGATTTGACATGCTCTGTACTATGACATTGGGCATCGGCCTTGGCAGACGACGTTGCTGGCATTTCATCGTCTCGGCCATGACTAGTGGCAGCAGCTTCAGCACGAGGTGGAAGTGGATCTTGATCTTTCCCTAATTTTGGAACCTCAACATTTTTGTTCTCCATATTTTAATAGGCACAACTAAAAGGCACCTCAGGTAAACAATGGAGATGGATGGATACTAGTATACAATTATGGACGGACTGCCGAGTGCCGACACAGAGGTAGCTACAGCCGTGAACTACCGTACTGTGTCTGCTGCTAATATAGACTGGTTGATAAAGAGATGTCGTAGTATGTATGTATGAAGAAGAAAGAAAAAAAAACCACGGTTAGGTGGTATACAATTATGGACGGACTGCCGAGTGCCGACACAGAGGTAGCCACAGCCGTGAACTACCGTACTGTACTGTGTCTGCTGCTAATATAGACTGGTTGATAAAGAGATGTCGTAGTATGTATGTATGTATGAAGAAAGAAAAAAAAAACCACGGGTAGGTGGTATACAATTATGGACGGACTGCCGAGTGCCGACACAGAGGTAGCCACAGCCGTGAACTACCGTACTGTACTGTGTCTGCTGCTAATATAGACTGGTTGATAAAGAGATGTCGTAGTATGTATGTATGTATGAAGAAGAAAGAAAAAAAAACCACGGTTAGGTGGTATACAATTATGGACGGACTGCCGAGTGCCGACACAGAGGTAGCCACAGCCGTGAACTACCGTACTGTACTGTGTCTGCTGCTAATATAGACTGGTTGATAAAGAGATGTCGTAGTATGTATGTATAAAGAAGAAAGAAAAAAAAACCACGGTTAGGTGGTATACAATTATGGACGGACTGCCGAGTGCCGACACAGAGGTAGCCACAGCCGTGAACTACCGTACTGTACTGTGTCTGCTGCTAATATAGACTGGTTGATAAAGAGATGTCGTAGTATGTATGTATGAAGAAGAAAGAAAAAAAAACCACGGTTAGGTGGTATACAATTATGGACGGACTGCCGAGTGCCGACACAGAGGTAGCCACAGCCGTGAACTACCGTACTGTACTGTGTCTGCTGCTAATATAGACTGGTTGATAAAGAGATGTCGTAGTATGTATGTATAAAGAAGAAAGAAAAAAAAACACGGTTAGGTGGTATACAATTATGGACGGACTGCCGAGTGCCGACACAGAGGTAGCCACAGCCGTGAACTACCGTACTGTACTGTGTCTGCTGCTAATATAGACTGGTTGATAAAGAGATGTAGTAGTATGTATGTATAAAGAAGAAAGAAAAAAAAACCACGGGTAGGTGGTATACAATTATGGATGGACTGCCGAGTGCCGACACAGAGGTAGCTACAGCCGTGAACTACCGTACTGTGTCTGCTGCGACTGGATGATAAATAATGATATAAAAAATATATATATATCACTACTGCAGCCGGACAGGTATATATATTATATAATGACGGACCTGCTGGACACTGTCTGTCAGCAGAATGAGTTTTTTATAGAATAAAAAAAAAAACACCACACAAGTGAAGTCACACGACGAGTGTTTAACTTTTTCAGGCAATCACAATATAGTATACTACTAACTATACTGGTGGTCAGTGTGGTCAGGTCACTGGTCAGTCACACTGGCAGTGGCACTCCTGCAGCAAAAGTGTGCACTGTTTAATTTTAATATAATATGTACTCCTGGCTCCTGCTATAACCTATAACTGGCACTGCAGTGCTCCCCAGTCTCCCCCACAATTATAAGCTGTGTGAGCTGAGCACAGTCAGATATATAATATATACATAGATGATGCAGCACACTGGGCTGAGCAGTGCACACAGATATGGTATGTGACTGTCTTGTACTCCTGGCTCCTGCTATAACCTATAACTGGCACTGCAGTGCTCCCCAGTCTCCCCCACAATTATAAGCTGTGTGAGCTGAGCACAGTCAGATATATAATATATACATAGATGATGCAGGCATGCAGCACACTGGGCTGAGCAGTGCACACAGATATGGTATGTGACTGAGTCACTGTGTGTACCGTTTTTTTCAGGCAGAGAACGGATATATTAAATAAAACAACTGCACTGCTGGTGGTCACTGTGGTCAGTCACTAAACTCTGCACTCTCTTCTACAGTATCAGCCTCAGGTCAATCTCTCTCTCTCTCTCCTAATCTAAATGGAGAGGACGCCAGCCACGTCCTCTCCCTATCAATCTCAATGCACGTGTGAAAATGGCGGCGACACGCGGCTCCTTATATAGAATCCGAGTCTCGCGAGAATCCGACAGCGTCATGATGACGTTCGGGCGCGCTCGGGTTAACCGAGCAAGGCGGGAAGATCCGAGTCGCTCGGACCCGTGAAAAAAAACATGAAGTTCGTGCGGGTTCGGATTCAGAGAAACCGAACCCGCTCATCTCTACATCAAAGTAGGAGGAACACTTCAAGTCCTAATCCGCTTTGTTTTTCTCCCGCCAGTAAAATGCAGTCTGCTCCATCCCAGGACTGGACCGCCACACTACTCTAGTACTTACGTGGCTATAAAAGAGAACTCTAAAATCACTTCTAATATTTAGGAAAACTACCAGACCCCGCACTGATTTCATCATATAGGGCAGTACGGATGGTGTAATGGTTAGCACTACTGCCTCACAGCACTGAGGTCATGGGTTCGATTCCCACCATGGCCCAACTGTGTGGAGTTCGTCTATTTTCCCCGTACTTGCGTGGGTTTCCTCCGGGTATTCCGATTTCCTCCCACAATCCAAAAATATACTTGTGGGTTAATTGGATCCCAACAAAAATTAACCCTAGCGTGAATGTGTGTGCATATATGTGGTAGGGAATATAGATTGTAAGCTCAACTGGGGCAGGGACTGATGTGAATGGCCAAATAGCGCAGCGCAACTAGTAATAAATAATAAATAAATAATCAGGCTTTGATCCCAAGTCGGCTTCTATATTGGTAGCCTGAAGTGTTGTAAGCAAGCACCCACAGAGAATAGGGATCATCCCTGAGTTTTTAGTGGAAAGAGTAGGAGATAGAAAATTCTTGCTTTCTAGCCTAGGACAAGCTTCAAAACCTGGAGGTTTCCATGCTATAAACTTCTAATAAACTGGGCTAAAGATTTAGCCCAGGCTGGTTTTGGCAGATCTGTTGCACAACTCACAGGCATTCAAGGCTGATGGCCACACACATGCTAGACTGTCTGTTAGACAATTTTGACTGATTTACTGAATAAGTAAATAAAATAAGGTTGTTTGGGACTCATATTCATTATGACAAATAAGGATGAGGCATTGGGAGAGCTATAATGCAGACAGTGAACTAGCACTGAAAGAACAAGACCCCTGCCAGTAACTAGGGAATTAATTACATAGAAATAATCAATTACTTCCCTTCAGAGAAGAGGACTAGGAGGTCTAGATTAATATCTTGCCAAGAAGGTGGTCTTGGCTGTCTGGTGATTAGTACCAACTCTCCAAGCCTGGCACAGTCATGGCCACCATCCATAAGAATGGTCATCTAAAATGCTAGACCTGTGCCATGTAAGGGTTGGTCAGAGCTGCAACTCCAACCGGATGCACGTCCTGTACTACAGGAGTCTGTACCATATCCCAGTGTGGAGGCCTGGGTTTCAGAAGCTGATGGCAATTTTCTCAGCTTGTCTCCCAGCAGGAGGTATTGAAACTGCACCAAATTAGGCCCCTAAATCAGTCCCTAAGAGCCAAAATACAGGCTGGGCTCTATATCTCCATTGTCAGCATAGCAATTAAATTAAAGGTCGGAGAAGCAACTTTCGTGCATACAGTCAATTTAATGGCGTTAATGAATGTATTAGCATTGTTACTATATGATAAGCAAATCACAATGCAGGCATGTGAACAAGAAATGGAAAAACTGTAATAGACATACAACTTTACACAAGCTAGGGCACACTGTATTATTTACAAAAGTAGGATTTAAAAAAAAAAATTCAACTAAAAAGAGCAAGAAAAGGGACCGCTTTGTATCTGTGGGTAAGAAATGGCATTTGGGGGAGGAGCATCGCCATGACACAACAGCTGTGTATCAGAAACAGATGTCAGAGTCATAAAACAGAACAGAAAAATACTATATAACATATCTGTTCACACAGCTTCAGGATAAGGTTTCAATTCAATAACAAAAGACAAAACCATAATTCCTTCAAGGAGAGTTGACAAAATAGTGACACTTCACTGTACCAATAAACCATCAAAAGAGCACTAGTGTTGTAATGCACAAGAGGCCATATATTTTATTTACAACTCCAACTTTTATTAGTACAGGTTGAGTATCCCATATCCAAATATTCCGAAATACGGAATATTCCGAAATACGGACTTTTTTGAGTGAGAGTGAGATAGTGAAACCTTTGTTTTTTGATGGCTCAATGTACACAAACTTTGTTTAATACACAAGGTTATTAAAAATATTGTATTAAATGACCTTCAGGCTGTGTGTATAAGGTGTATATGAAACATAAATGAATTGTGTGAATGTAGACACACTTTGTTTAATGCACAAAGTTATAAAAAATATTGGCTAAAATGACCTTCAGGCTGTGTGTATAAGGTGTATATGTAACATAAATGTATTCTGTGCTTAGATTTAGGTCCCATCGCCATGATATCTCATTATGGTATGCAATTATTCCAAAATACGGAAAAATCCCATATCCAAAATACCTCTGGTCCCAAGCATTTTGGATAAGGGATACTCAACCTGTATTACTAATTAACTTTATGTCCCCATGGGATCTTCCTATTAGCAAAATATCATTTAGAATCAAAATGGAAGTGTGAAGACAGAAAGAAGTGATTATAAAACTCAAACACTGCTACTATTTATACATTTTGTTATAATCTCTTAGTAGTCTGACAATTCTACCATCTAGAGAAAAAATAAAAATCTCTTCACAAAAGTAAAAAGCTTTAGCAGCACCATACCCTCCAACATGACCCATTCCACTAGGTACAAAATGCTCTGTTCCTGGTTTTTCTTGCCAGTGGCAATTACAGAGACGGGGCTGCAGCACAGTCCAAAATTCAAACAGGGGAGCCACAACAACTGTCAGTGAGTCCTTGCCAGTGATGTTTGGCAGTGTTTGGGGCAGCAGTTGGTGTGACTCCCCTATTTGAATTTTGGACTGTGCTGCAGCCTCATCTCTTGAGCCACCACTGGAAGAAAGTCCAGGAACAGAGCATTTTGTACCTAATGGAATGGGTCATCTTGGAGGGTATGCAGCACCCCTGTCATGGTGCAACTGCTTTCTGCAGGCACCAACTCAAAATGGATTACCTGTGCCTGGAGGTGGGGTTATAGAGAAGGGAAGCTGAGCATTCTGGGATATGCTTGAGAGCTTTAACTGTTTGGTGCCCGGATTCTCATCCACCACTATAACCCCGATGGTTCCCTAGGGAACCCTATCTACCCTGCTGAAAAAAGGTGGAATTTTATATGAAATGTGTGGTCCTTAGTGCCCTAGAACAATAGATGTCTTTAGGTTTCTTTCTGGCATAATGAAATTGCATTACACTAGTTGCAGATGTGCACACCATATAAAAGGGTAATTTACGGTATGTGTATTTGATGACACAGAAATGCATAAAAAACCAAAGGGGCAAGCACTGTGGAAATGTGATTTCTAGTGCGGGAATATAATTTGGTTAGTTGGTATAAAAATAGCGCCACTGACAAGTAACAGATGAGAGGACTTACGTTCACATTCATTAGCATTATCCATGGTCGCCGGCTTCCACGATACCTGGAGGTAGCCAGCACAGCACGTCTCACATGACACTCCACAGGTGTTGTGCTGACAGTCACACTGGAGTCTGAATGAGACAAAAAGAAACAGCTCTAGAGGGATCTATTTATCGAGTGTTCAGTATTACACTACCACCAAGAAGAGTCCATCCCCAACATTACATTGTAACTTTTGTGAGCAAATCATGGTTCCTCTGAGAGAGCATGTTATCCACATTAAATGCACTTCACCCTTAAAATCACATTACATTTTCACTGACTAAAGAGGGATTCACTGAACTCAGCAGAATTTAGGAACATTCTGTAATATGTAGCTATAGTAATCTCATTCGTACTGTAAATGAATTGACTGAATGAAGGTTAGTGTATGATTGGAGTAAAAACAAAACAGGGTAAAGGTCATTGGAAGAGTGGAAGAACAAAGTGAAGGTCACTGGAGAAGAGAAATACTAGATGCAGATTACGCAAGATGGGTAAGGCGAAGGATTAGAAAAGGGAGTGAGGGAGGGCAGAAGGACAAGATGCGTTTTAGTAGATGGCTGGAAGGGTAAGAGATAATTATTTTTGGTTGGGTGGAAGAGCAGGATAAATGTTATTGGAGGGGTGGAAGAGCAAGGTGTAATGTGTGTTGCAGGTAGGGCTTGGAAGGTGAGGTTACTAGAGAGGAGCAAGGTGAAGGTTAGACTGTGAGAGGAACATCCAGGTGCTAATAGTGGAGGGGATGAAGAGTTTGGAATGAAAATAGAAACAGAAAAACAAAAGCAGGTCAAACTTTGGAAGAGAGGAAGAGAGTGTCAGGTAAATGAGAATCTGCAGCGTTGGAAATAGATGGCCTTGTATATATCTATGCAATTGTATTCCTTACCAATAATCAGTGACTAAAAGGGAATCACTGGCGATTTAACTCATATTCATATTTCAAGAGAATTTACAGATGGAATGGACTAAAATTTTCCCTGCTTCAGTATAACTTGTCCTTCTAACTTATTAGTCTTTATATAACTTGTTTGTCTTTCTCTGCAAGTGAACCTTCCAATCATCTGTATAAAACCAGTTGTGTCCTCATACACTATTGCTGCAGTCGTGCCATACAGCCCTTTTTGGTGCATAAGGTTACATGCGTCTTTTCCCCCAGAAAATGCATCTTAGTTGCAAGCAGGTATGAAAAGCCGCTTCATGAGACTGCCCTGATTATTGTGATATACGAAACTAGTATATCTATGTGTAACTGAATCTGAATAAGAAGTGTTATGATGCAGCGGCCATAGCTTTTATACACTCTAAGTTCTGTTGTGTGTCGTATACAGATGCACACAGATATACAAGTGTTGCATTTCAAATTAATCAGTGCAGTCTCAAAAAGTGGCATGTCACATCAGTTTGCGACTGAGATGTATTCTTGGGGAAAACGACGCTTGAAGCAAACCAAGTCGCACAGCGCTTGGTGGCTCAGTTGCTCCAGGCGTCTTGCCCCATATGGAGAATTAAGGTTAGATGTATGAGGGCACATCTATATAATATATATATATATATATATATATATATATATATATATATATATATATATATATACACACACACACACACACACACACACACACACACACACACACATATATATATATATATGTATGTGTGTATATATATATATATATATATATAAATACACATACATATATATACACACATATATATTTGTGGAACAGTACTCAGTCCTTGTGCAAATGATCCCTAGGGTATCAGAGTTTTTCAAACCATCCAAGTGCCGCTTCAATCCACTCCACGTCCCTGGAGTATAATGAAAACTGGAGGATAAACGGAGAGCGCACTTGTGAATGATTATAAGTATACAATTTTTGCTTGAAACATATGCTCATATACAACGCTTTTCGTCCAATGGGGACTTCATCAGGAAGTCCCCATTGGACGAAACGCGTTGGACGTGGCTTAAGACATAGACATTGTGACGTCACCTGTCGGGATCAGAGCTGGCTGGGAAGCTAAAACATCGCTGTAGGACGGCTAGGTGATTGTGCCATTCATGCTGACCTTTTTAAACCTTGATGTACATGAGCATATGTTTCAAGTAAAAATTGTATACTTTTAATCATTCACGGGTGTGCGCTCTCCGTCTATCCTCCAAAATAAATAAATAAATATACACTGCTCAAAAAAAAGGGAACACTAAAATAACACATCCTAGATCTGAATGAATGAAATATTCTTATTAAATACTTTGTTCTTTACATAGTTGAATGTGCTGACAACAAAATCACAAAAAAATTAATCAATGGAAATCAAATTTATTAACACATGGAAGTCTGGATTTGGAGTCACACTCAAAATCAAAGTGGAAAAACACACTACAGGCTGATCCAACTTTGATGTAATGTCCTTAAAACAAGTCAAAATGAGGCTCATTAGTGTGTGTGGCCTCCACGTGCCTGTTTGACCTCCCTACAACCCACACAAGTGGCTCAGGTAGTGCAGCTCATCCAGGATGGCACATCAATGCGAGCTGTGGCAAGAAGGTTTGCTGTGTCTGTCAGCGTAGTGTCCAGAGCATGGAGGCGCTACCAGGAGACAGGCCAGTACATCAGGAGACGTGATGTACTGAGTGTGACTCCAAATCCAGACCTCCATGGGATAATACATTTGATTTCCATTGATAATTTTTGTGTGATTTTGTTGTCAGCACATTCAACTATGTAAAAAACAAAGTATTTAATAAGAATATTTCATTCATTCAGATCTAGGATGTGTTATTTTAGTGTTCCCTTTATTTTTTTGAGCAGTGTGTATATATATATATATATATATATATATTATTATTATTATTTAAGCAATGTTGTCACAGGATACTGCAGGTGTGCACCCCATTACTGGGTATGGTGTGCAGCGGTTTTCTATGTATGTGTGCAGAGCCGGCCCTAACCAATATGATGCCCTAAGCAAGATTTTGTCTGGTGCCCCCTAGCACCACCGCTAGTTCCGCCTCTGACCCTGCAACACTTTCACAGCACCATCACCCCCACCCGTAGCAGTTTTTTTTTTTCTACTACCTTTAACAGTGCGCACATTCGTCGCACAGCCCAAAAAGGTATGTGTTTTGCTGGCAAGGGGCATGGCCACACAATAGTACCCCCAATTCAAATTATGCCTCACAGTAGTGCAACTTTATTCACAATTTATCATGCGATAGTGTCCCTTATTCACATTACATCACACAGTAGTACCACTTTACCTTATATACGTTACTCCTCATTCACATTACATTACACTGAATTGCTCCTTATTCACATTAAACCACCACTATATTGCTCTTTATTCTCATTACACCACACCATATTGCTCCTTATTCACATTACACCACACCATATTGCTCTTTATTCACATTAGACCACACAGTAGTGCCCTTTCTGTACATTACGCCACACAGTAGTGCACCTTATACACATAATGCCACACATTGGTAATGCATTTATACACATAATACCACACAGTAATGCCCCTTACACACACATTATTAATGTCCATATAAACATAATGCGGCTTACACATTATGGGGTATATGCAATTGCGGTCGAATTCCCGAAAATGTCGAAAAACGGGACATTTTCGCCAAAAAAAAATAAAAAATCGACAATGCAATACAGTACTTTTCGCCAAAAAAACGGCCATTCCAAATTCGACTTTTTGAAATTCGACATTTGTCAAATTTGACATTTCTGCAATGGTACAAATGCGGCATTTCGACAAAAGTATATTCAATTGAAGTTTGTAAATTAGACAACAGTGCTTTTAGACAGAAAATTCGTCATTTTCAATCCGCCACACTTTGCTGGCGGAATCTAATAAAAAAAATTAAAAATAATGTTTTTTTTGTGTGTTTTTTTTATTGGTAATAGCATATCTATTTATATTAGAAGGGATTAGGTACTTGGTTTGTCTATTTAGGAAGCACAAGTATTATTTATATTTTTTTTTTTCTTAATGGAATGGTTTAAAAATCAGAAAAAAACAAAAAGGGTGGGGTCCCCCCTCCTAAGCATAACCAGCCTCGGGCTCTTTGAGCTGGTCCTGGTTGCCAAAATACGGGGGGAAAAATTACAGGGGATCCCCCGTATTTTAACAACCAGCACCGGCTCTGCGCCTGGTCCTGGTGCAAAAAATACGGGGGACAAAAAGAGTAGGGGTCCCCCGTATTTTTTGTACCAGCACCGGGCTCCACTAGCTGGACAGATAATGCCACAGCCGGGGGTCACTTTTATACAGCGCCCTGCGGCCGTGGCATTAAATACCCAACTAGTCATCCCTGGCCGGGGTACCCTGGAGGAGTGGGGACCCCTTCAATCAAGGGGTGTGTGTCCCCCAGCCACCCAAGGGCCAGGGGTGAAGCCCGAGGCTGTCCCCCCCATCCAAGGGCTGCGGATGGGGGGCTGATTGCCATGTGTAAAAATGTAAGAATATTGTTTTTTGCAGAAGAACTACAAGTCCCACCAAGCCTCCCCCGCAAGCCGGTACTTTATGAACCACAAGTACCAGCATGCGGGGGGGGGGGGGCGCTGGTACCTGTAGTTCTACTGCAAAAAAAATACCCAAATAAAAACAGGACACAGACACCGTGAAAGTATAACTTTATTACATACATGCCGACACACATACTTACCTATGTTGACACGCCGACTCTGGCCTCGTCTCCAATGTCGACGTCCGGGGTACCTGAAATTAAAATTATACTCACCTGATCCAGTGTCCAGTTCTTTTATTATAATCCACGTACTTGGCAAAACAAAAAAACGCATTTACCCGAACCAGACGGACTGAAAGGGGTCCCATGTTTACACATGGGACCCCTTTCCCCGAATGCAGAGACCCCCTGCGAGTACTGTCACAGAGGGTCCCTTCAGCCAATCAGGAAGCGCCACTTCGTGGCACTCTCCTGATTGGCTGTATGCGCGTCGGAGCTGTCAGACGCGCATCGCACAGCTCCCTCCATTATCTTCAATGGTGGGAACTTTGCGGTCAGCGGTGAGGTCACTCGTGGTCAGCGGCTGCCCGCGGGTAACCCCACCGCTGACCGCAAAGTTCCCACCATTGAAACTAATGGGGGGAGCTGTGCGATGCGCTGTCTGCCAGCTCAGACGCGCAAAGCCAATCAGGAGAGTGCCACGAAGTGGCGCTTTCTGATTGGCTGAAGGGACCTTTCTGTGACAGGAGTCACGGGGGGTCTCTGCATTCGGGGAAAGGGGTCCCATGTGTAAACATGGGACCCCTTTCAATGCGTTTTTTTGTTTTGCCAAGTACGAAATGCTACACACAGAATATAGGCATGCTGCATATCATTTTAATCAGCAGAAGCGGATTGTGCCCCTAGGCATACCAGATGCCCTATGCAATTGTCTAGTTTGCTTATGCCTACGTCCGGCCCTGTGTGTGTGCGTATATATATGGATATATAGATAGATAGGTGTGTGTGTGTATATAATATATATATATATATATATAAATAAATAAAACAGCACTGAGGTCAGGGGTTCAATTCCCACCACGGCCCTAACTGTGTGGAGTTTGTATATTCCCCCTGTGCTTGCGTGGGTTTCCTCCAGCAATCCAAAAATACACTGGTAGGTTAATTGGCTCCCAACAAATAAATTAACCCTAGTGTGTAAGTATGTGCATGTATATGTGGTAAGGAATATAGGGGTTAATTCAGACCTGATCGTTAGGGTGCATTTTTTGCATCCCTGCGATCAGATAGTCGCCGCCTACAGGGGGAGGGTATATGGTGTGTCCAGGTGTGCGATCGCTTTTGTAGGAGACCTGCACAAACATCAGTTTGCGCAGTCTCTGCACTGCCCAGGACTTACACAGCTGCTGCGTTTGCTTCATGCTGATCGGGGCCGGAGTGGACGTCAGACACCCTCCCTCAAAACGCCTGGTCCCTCCTGCGCTTCTCTGGACACTCCTGTAAAACCGACAGTTGCCACCCACAAACGGCCTCTTCCTGTCAATCACCTTGCGATCGCCCGTGCGCGCACCGATGTCCGGAGCAGTCGTCTGACGCACCGGCGCAGTGCGGTGCGTACGCATGCGCAGTTCAGATCTGATCGCCCGCTGTGCAAAAACGCACAGCAGCGATTAGGTCTGAATTATCCCCATAGACTATAAGCTCCACTGGGGCAGGTACTGATGTGAAAGGGCAAAATAGTATCTTAAAAGCGCTGCAGCATATGTGTGCACTATATAAATAAATGATAATAAGAATAATCATAATACAATGTATCCTGAAAATACGTTTTCTATCTTCAGATGCCTTTAATTTATATGAATGTGTGTGCTCCCCTGCAGCTTTTACTAGATACAAGATTCCATCTATACTTTTAAGTCCCATATAAAAGCTTACCATAGGAATAACTAGGCAGTGCTGTTTGTTTTTGTTTCCCTAAATAATACACCAAACCTCTCTATAGATACAACTGTATTCACCATGCATTACCCAACAGAGATGTGTTGTATCCCAGAGCAACTGGAACTAATTCTATTAAACACATGGTAAAACAAAAAATCACGAAAGACAATCTATATAGTAAAGGTTGCATGCAGTAAGGTACATACTGCACCATAAATCAGGGTAACTGGGAGAAAAAGAAAACCATTTATGTATGTATAGGCTGAGTGCAGGCATAATCATTTTCAGTAAATGGTGTTCCCTTGAGCTGGAAGTTAGTATGAAGAATTATATATGACCACATAGTATGAGCAATGGCCTGAAAGCACAAATCCCCACTACAGCTCATTGAGGGCAGATGGCATTTTTCTTTTTCTGCACTCTGAAAGCTGTCAGTTTCTGACTTGGAATCTGCTACTCTTGTCAGCAGGAACTGCGTTGATGATCTGTGATCAAAGGCTGTGTTTTACCTCAGAGAGCAGCACATAAAGCCCACCAGAGCTATGCTATGACTCTCCTGACAAATTTCTCACCTAGAAGGCTTTTTTGTAAAACATAGATTATATTCAGTCTCTTAGCCCTGCTGGAGGGCAGTGCAGAGAAAACAGGGAACAGTGCAAAGGCCATTAACATAAATCTACTGCACTGACAGAAGTGTCTAGGCCCCAGTAATTTATTTTTAGGTGACTAGCATGAAACACAGCCGCCTCGCATTAGGAGAGGGACACCAAGGAGGTTTCCAAGCTATCAGTCACTCAAATAGACTTCTACTGGGCTTATAAGTGTCATTCATTCTGTGCAAGTGATTGTGCAATGCCACATATTGTAAAGGAATTCATTTAGCAAATATAGTCGCATTTACTGGCAATACAGCTTGTAAACTGGCTGTATTCATTGTGCAAGCGACCCTTTCACATCTGATATTAAATAAACATGACATCTATATAAATCTTGATTTCTAACAATTATATGAATCAGACAGGGCAGTTGGAAATGGGATATAAAGCACTTTCTATAGACTAAAAATCTGAGCTAAATTCAAGCAAGTCAAATAGGTTAAACCATACTGGCGAGAATTTGAACATGTTACAGCTTTTACTTCTACATTGTATAATATTCTTAACAGTTTTCCATCCAGAGAAACAGGCAACATTTAGGGGCAGATGTACTAAACCTTGGAGAGTGATAAAGTGGAGAGAGATAAAGTACCAGCCAATCAGCTCCTGACTGCCATGTTACAGGCTGTGTTTGAAAAGTGGCAGCTTAGAGCTGGTTAGTTGGTAGTCTCTCTCTCTGTACTTTATGGGGTATATGCAATTACCGGCGAATCGCGGCAATTTTTCGCCCGTTTTTTAATTCGACACAATTCGACCGTCGAATTCCGGCAAGTGGGTGCCGGAATTCAACATATTCAATAAAAAACGGATTCGACAGTCCCGCTGTCGAAAAACGGCCGATTTGACGGATTTTGATCCGATTTTTAAAAAACGGGAAAAAACAGTAAAAAAAACCCGGAAAAAAATTGCGTGGGGTCCCCCCTCCAAAGCATAACCAGCCTCGGGGTCTTCGAGCCGGTCCTGGTTCTAAAAATCCGGGGGGAAAACTGACAGGGGATCCCCCGTATTTTTAAAACCAGCACCGGGCTCTGCGCCTGGTGCTGGTGCAAAAAATACGGGGGACAAAAAGAGTAGGGGTCCCCCGTATTTTTTACACCAGCATCGGGCTCCACTAGCTGGACAGATAATGCCACAGCCGGGGGTCACTTTTATACAGCGCCCTGCGGCCGTGGCATTAAATATCCAACTAGTCACCCCTGGCCGGGGTACCCTGGGGGAGTGGGGACCCCTTCAATCAAGGGGTCCCCCCCCCAGCCACCCAAGGGCCAGGGGTGAAGCCCGAGGCTGTCCCCCCCATCCAAGGGCTGCGGATGGGGGGCTGATAGCCTTGAGAAAATTGAAAGAATATTGTTTTTTCCAGTAGTACTACAAGTCCCAGCAAGCCTCCCCCGCAAGCTGGTACTTGGAGAACCACAAGTACCAGCATGCAGGAGAAAAACGGGCCCGCTGGTACCTGTAGTTCTACTGGAAAAAAAATACCCAAATAAAAACAGGACACGCACACCGTGAGAGTAAAACTTTATTTCCCACATGTCGACACACACATACTTACCTATGTTCACACGCCGACCTCTGTCCACTTGTCCAAGTAGAATCCACGGTGTACCTGTGAATAAAATTATACTCACCTCAATCCAGTGTCCGGATCTTTTAAAACAATCCTCGTACTTGGCAAAACAACAAAACGAACACCCAGACCAAACGGACTGAAAGGGGTCCCATGTTTACACATGGGACCCCTTTCCCCGAATGCAGAGACCCCCCCCCCCCGTGACTGCTGTCACAGAAAGGTCCCTTCAGCCAATCAGCGAGCGCAACGTCCTGGCACTCTGCTGATTGGCTATGCGCGTCAGAGCTGTCAGACAGCGCATCGCAAAGCCTCTCCATTATATTCAATGGTGGGAACTTTGCGGTCAGCGGTGAGGTCACCCGCGGTCAGCGGCTGACCGCGGGTAACCCCACCGCTGACCCCAAAGTTCCCACCATTGAAACTAATGGAGGGAGCTGCGCGATGCGCTGTCTGCCAGCAGACGCGCATACAGCCAATCAGGAGAGTGCCACGAAGTAGTAGTAGGGGGGACCCCACGCAATTTTTTTTCTGATTTTTAACATTCCATTTAAAAAAAAAAAAATAATAATAATATTTTTAAAAATATATAAATAATACTTGTGCCTCCAAAATAGACAAACCCAGTACCTAATCCCTTCTAATATAAATAGATATGCTATTACCAATAAAAAAAACACACAAAAAATCATGCTTTTAATTTTTTTTATTAGATTCCGCCAGCAAAGTGTGGCGGATTGAAAATGACGAATTTACTGTCTAAAAGCACTGTTGTCGAATTTACAAACTTCAATTGAATATACTTTTGTCGAATTGCCGCATTTGTACCATTGCAGAGATGTCGAATTTGACAAATGTCGAATTTCAAAAAGTCGAATTTGGAAAGTCCGTTTTTTTGTCGAAAAGTACTGAATTGCATTGTCGAATTCGGGAATTCGACCGCAATTGCATATACCCCTATCTCTCTCCAAAGGCTTAGTATATCTGCCTCTTACTATTATATTTTAAAAGTGAAGGGGCTCACTGTATGGACTACACCTCACCACCCCATTCTCCACTGTCTGGGACTCGAGGCCCTTGCAAGGGCAGCAAGGCCCTTTGGACCTTGTTTGATGTTGCCCTATTGGTGGTTGCGAAGGGGCCCCCCATATCAGTTCAAGCTACAGGGTCCCAAAAATTTAGCTCCGCCACCGCTACTAAATTACACAGGCACAAAAATTATGATCATACTGCAAAAACATTTAAGACCCTCAACTCAGCCAAATTGGATTTCTTACATTGGGGTAAATGTATGAAGCACTGAAAAGAGTGGATAAGTGAGCCAGTGGAGAAGTTGCCCATGGCAACCAATCAGCATTGAAGTAACATTTATAATTTGCATACTATACAATTATACAGAGCAGCTGATTGGTTGCCATGGGCAACTTCTCCACTATTATCACTGCTTCATACATTTACCCCTCTTATCCATATCACATCTCGGCACCTAATAATACATTAAAATAAACAGAATAGACAAACACTCCATATTTAAAAAAAAATTGAACATAGGTAACACCAACCAGTTAAATGGATTTTAAACTGTACTAAAAAAAAATACCGGGATATAGAATCTGATTGGTTGCAGTGGATCGCATCATCATTTCTGCAGTTACCTGTGCAGCAATCATTTTCTTTGTCTATTTTACCTGTAAGGGTTTGAATGGTCCTTTGCATTGCACACCTCAGCATGGCCATTACAGACGCAGCGTCCCCCGATACTGATATCCTTGATGCTATAGTAATACTGAAATAAAGCAGATGTGTGTGGTTACCCACGTGTGGCTATGGACACCATTTAACGTAAATCACTAAAGATAATGTGATGGCAAGAGCACAATGCAGAGGAGGTATATATGTACCTATTTACACAGACAACACAAACAAAATTTGTTGACATTATACTCATTGGGGGGAATTCACATTTTTTAAAAATCGGTTGGGTGTCTTTTTCCTGTCTATTAGATAGGAAAAAACAGACACCCACCTGACGTTTCAAACAATTGAATCTCCTCCACTATGGGGGTAATTCCAAGTTGATCGCAGCAGGAAATTTTTTAGCAGTTGGGCAAAACCATGTGCACTGCAGGGGAGGCAGATATAACATGTGCAGAGAGTTAGATTTGGGTGTGGTGAGTTCAATCTGCAATCTAAATTGCAGTGTAAAAATAAAGCAGCCAGTATTTACCCTGCACAGAAACAAAATAACCCACCCAAATCTAACTCTCTCTGCAAATGTTATATCTGCCCCCCCTGCAGTGCACATGGTTTTGCCCAACTGCTAAAAAATTTCCTGCTGCGATCAACTTGGAATTACCCCCTATGTTCCCAAGGTAACATCACAAAAAGAAATCTTATAGGACAGCTTTTACACCAGGCCTGATATGAAGCCAATGTAATATATTTACTGATCTGATTACGATGTGTGAGTACACAATCAGACAATGTCTTTATTTATATATTTAACCTGCAATTTCCTCCTAGGGTGTAAGTGCCACTATGTCTGACCTATTATGTATTTCATGTGTCTGACAGATGGAAGTAACCACTCTCCAACAGCTGTGGAAAGGACAAACGTGTGTGTGTGTGTGTGTGTGTGTGTGTGTGTGTGTGTGTGTGTGTGTGTGTGTGTGTGTGTGTGTGTGTGTATATATATATATATATATATATATAGTGTAAACAATATACACAGCACTTTACTGTACTTATGTAGTTTTGCAGAGGAATCTTGCGGGTTCCCACACTGCGCAAGCTACGTACTCCGTAGCCAAACTTACAGGGTGATACTGAGTCATGCGCAAATCAGTGGCTGAAAGAGCATTGGAGCACTGCTTGCACATAGGCTCTGTATGATAAAGGTGCCTTGATGCAACCATGGTCTATGCAGAGAAGTGCGTATGTGTAAATGTGGCTGTTTTCAGATGGGTGTTTTACACCAAGGACAGGACAGATGCAGGTGCGCACTGATTATAATGATTGTCATCACACCAGACGTATGGATAAAGGGCTGTGTGCACCCACAGGGGCATAATTGCGCCTAACTTGGTATATGGAGGAACATCCGCATTTAGTTCGGTGAATGCATTTGCAGGGGACGTCTGTTCAACTCTTTATTTTAACGAACCAAGAATTTAAAGATATTTCTCTTACGTCCTAGAGGATGCTGGGGACTCCGTAAGGACCATGGGGAATAGACGGGCTCCGCAGGAGACATGGGCACTAAAAAGAACTTTAGGTATGGGTGTGCACTGGCTCCTCCCTCTATGCCCCTCCTCCAGACCTAAGTTTGATACAGTGCCCAGAGGAGACTGGGTGCACTACAGGGAGCTCTCCTGAGTTTCTCTGAAAAAATAATTTTTTGTTAGGTTTTTTATTTTCAGGAGCCCTGCTGGCAACAGGCTCCCTGCATCGTGGGACTGAGGAGAGAGAAGCAGACCTACTTAAATGCTAGGCTCTGCTTCTTAGGCTACTGGACACCATTAGCTCCAGAGGGAGTCGGAACGCAGGTCTCCCCTCGCAGTTCGTCCCGAAGCCGCGCCGTCCTCCTCACAGAGCCGGAAGATAGAAGCCGGGTGAGTATGAGAAGATAGAAGACTTCAGAGGCGGCAGACGCCATTGCTCCCACACACAACACACACGGCAGGCACTGAAGGGTGCAGGGCGCAGGGGGGGGCGCCCTGGGCAGCAATTTTAAACCTCTAGGACTGGCCAAAATATATATATAGGCTCTGAGGGCTGTATATAGGAAATCCCCCGTCAGTTTTTTAAAGAAATCGAGCGGGACCAAAGCACGCCGCTGAGGGGGCGGAGCTTGATCCCTCAGCACTAACCAGCGCCATTTTCTCCACAGCACACCGCTGAGAAGCTGGCTCCCTGGACTCTACCCTGCTGAACACGGTGACAGAGGGTTTTAAAGAAGGGGGGGGGGGGGGGGGGCACATTAGTTGGCGCAGTAAATATATATAAAAAAGGCGCTATATCTATCTGGGAATTTTTTCCAAGGTCATTGGCGCTGGGTGTGTGCTGGCATACTCTCTCTCTGTCTCTCCAAAGGGCCTTGTTGGGGAACTGTCTCCAGATTAGAGATTTCCCTGAGTGTGTGGGGTGTCGGTACGCGTGTGTCGGCATGTCTGAAGCGGAAGGCTCTTCTAGGGAGAAGGTGGAGCAAATGAGTGTGGTGTCTCCGTCGGCAACGCCGACACCTGACTGGTTGGATATGTGGAATGTTTTAAATGCAAATGTGAATTTATTACACAAAAGGTTGGACAAAGCAGAGTCCAGGGAATGTACAGGGAGTCAAGCCCTGCCTTTCACTATGTCGCAGGGACCTTCTGGGTCTCAAAAGCGCCCACTATCCCAAGTAGTAGACACGGATACCGACACGTATTCTGACTCCAGTGTCGACTACGATGATGCGAAGTTGCAGCCAAAATTGGCTAAAAGTATTCATTATATGATTATTGCAATAAAAGATGTGTTGCATATCACGGATGACCCCTCTGTACCTGACACGAGGGTCCACATGTTTAAAGAAAAGAAGCCTGAGGTTACTTTTCCCCCTTCACATGAGCTAAATGAGTTGTTTGAAAGGGCTTGGGAAACTCTGGATAGGAGACTGCAGATTCCCAAAAGGATTCTTATGGCGTATCCTTTCCCGGCTAAGGACAGGATACGGTGGGAATCCTCCCCAAGAGTGGACAAAGCGTTGACACGCTTATCCAAAAAGGTAGCGCTGCCATCTCAAGATACCGCAACCCTCAAGGATCCTTCTGATCGCCGGCAGGAGACTACCTTGAAGTCAATTTACACACATACTGGTAATTACTCAGACCGGCGATAGCGTCGGCTTGGGTTTGTAGCGCTGTAACAGTGTGGACAGATACCTTATCTGCCGATATTGATACGCTGGATAAGGAAACCATTTTATTGACCCTGGGTCATATTAAGGATGCTGTCCTATATATGAGGGATGCTCAGAGAGACGTTGGCCTACTGGGTTCCAGAGCCAACGCTATGGCGATTTCTGCTAGGCGAGCCCTATGAACCCGACAATGGACGGGTGATGCCGACTCGAAGAGGCATATGGAGGTTTTGCCATACAAGGGTGAGGAATTGTTTGGGGAAGGTCTCACGGGCCTGGTTTCCACAGCTACTGCGGGTAAATCAACTTTTTTGCCCTATGTTTCCTCACAGCCTAAGAAAACGCCACATTATCAGATGCAGTCCTTTCGGTCGCATAAATCCAAGGGATCTTCCTTTCTTGCCAGAGGTAAGTGCAAGGGGGAAAAGCTGCCAACTACAGCTAGTTCCCAGGAGCAGAAGTCCTCCCCGGCTTCTACAAAATCCACTGCATGACGCTGGGGCTCCGCTGAGGGAGTCCGCCCCAGTGGGGGCACGTCTTCGACTTTTCAGCCATGTCTGGGTTCAATCACAGGTGGATCCCTGGGCAATACACACATTGTTTCCCAGGGTTACAGGCTGGAATTCGAAGACGTGCCTCCTCGCCGGTTTTTCAAATCGGCCCTACCGGCTCCTTCCCCAGAGAGGGAGGTAGTTTTAAATGCGATTCAAAAATTGTCTCTTCAACAAGTAGTGGTCAAAGTTCCCCTGCTTCAGCAGCGGATGGGGCATTACTCAACCCTGTTTGTGGTCCCGAAACCGGACTGTTCGGTCAGACCCATTCTGAATTTAAAATCCTTAAACCTATACTTAAAAAGGTTCAAGTTCAAGATGGAATCGATCAGAGCGGTAAACGCCAGCCTGGAGGGGGGGGGATTATATGGTGTCCCTGGACATAAAGGATGCATACCTTCATGTCCCCATATATCCTCCTCATCAGGCGTTCCTGAAATTTGCTGTACAGGATTGTCATTACCAATTTCAGACGCTGCCGTTAGGGCTTTCCACGGCCCGAGGGTTTTCACCAAGGTAATGGCGGAAATGATGGTGCTCCTGCGCCGGCAGGGTGTCACAATTATCCCGTACTTGGACGATCTTCTAATAAAAGCGAGATCAAGAGAGCAGTTGCTGAACAGCGTATCACTCTCCCTGAGGGTGTTGCAGCAACACGGCTGGATTCTCAATCTCCCAAAGTCACAGTTGGTTCCAACGACCCGTTTGCCTTTCTTAGGCATGATTCTGGATACAGAACAGAAAGGGGTTTTTCACCTGATGGAAAAGGCCCAGGAACTCCAGGGCTTGGTCAGGGACCTGTTGAAGCCGAAAAGGGTGTCGGTCCATCAATACACTCGAGTTCTGGGAAAGATGGTGGCGTCTTAGGAGGCCATTCCATTCGGCAGGTTCCAAGCGAGGACTTTTCAGTGGGACCTTCTGGACAAGTGGTCCGGGTCACATCTACATATACATCAGATGATCAGCCTGTCCCCAAGGGCCAGGGTATCTCTCCTGTGGTGGCTGCAGAGTGCTCACCTTCTAGAGGGTCGCAGGTTCGGCATTCAGGACTCGGTTCTGGTAACCACGGACGCGAGCCTACGAGGATGGGGAGCAGTCACACAGGAAAGAAACTTCCAAGGTCTGTAGTCAAACCAGGAGGCTTGTCTACACATCAACGTACTGGAATTAAGGGCCATATACAACGGCCTTCGTCAAGCGGAGACTTTACTTCGAGGTCTACCGGTTCTGATTCAGTCAGACAACATCACAGCAGTGGCTCATGTAAACCGCCAAGGCGGAACAAAGAGCAGAGTGGCAATGACAGAAGCCACCAGGATTCTTCGCTGCGCGGAAAATCATGTAAGCGCTCTGACAGCGGTCTTCATTCCGGGAGTGGACAACTGGGAAGCAGACTTCCTCAGCAGACACGATCTACATCCCGGAGAGTGGGGACTTCATCAGGAAGTCTTTGCGGAGATTACAAGTCAGTGGGGACTGCCTCAAATAGACATGATGGCGTCACGCCTCAATAAGAAGCTTCCGAGTTATTGCGCCAGATCAAGGGACCCTCTGGCGGTAGCAGTGGACGCCCTGGGGACACCGTGGGTGTTCCACTCGGTCTGTGTGTTCCCTCCTCTCATCTCAAAGATATTGAGAATCATAAGACGAAGAGGGGTACAGACAATTCTCATTGTTCCAGATTAACCTCGAAGGGCCTGGTATCCGGATCTGCAGGAAATGCTCACAGAAGATCCGTGGCCTCTTCCTCTCAGAGAGGATCTGTTGCAACAGGGGCCCTGTCTATTCCAAGACTTACCGCGGCTGCGTTTGACGGCTAGGCGGTTGAACGCCGGATCCTAGCTGAAAAGGGCATTCCGGATGAGGTAATTATTATGCTGATAAAGGCTAGGAAGGAGGTGACGGCAAAATATTATCACCGTATTTGGAGGAAGTATGTGTCTTGGTGTGAGTCCAAGAATGCTCCTCCGGAAGAATTCCATCTGGGCCGTTTTCTTCACTTCCTCCAGACTGGAGTGAATTTGGGCCTAAAATCAGGCTCCATTAAAGTTCAGATTTCGGCCCTATCCATTTTCTTTCAGAAGGAATTGGTTTCTCTCCCAGAAGTCCAGACTTTTGTGAAGGGAGTGCTGCATATCCAGCCTCCTTTTGTGCCTCCAGTGGCACCATGGGACCATAACGTGGTGTTACGGTTCCTTAAGTCTCACTGGTTTGAGCAGCTTCACAATTGTTGCCTAAGGTGGTTTCCTCTTTTCATATGAACCAACCTATTGGTGCCTGTGGCTACGCGGGACTTGGAGGATTCCGAGTCCCTTGATGTGGTCAGGGCATTGAAAATTTATGTAGCCAGAACGGCTCGGATTAGGAAAATAAGAATTTACTTACCGATAATTCTATTTCTCGTAGTCCGTAGTGGATGCTGAGAACTCCGAAAGGACCATGGGGAATAGCGGCTCCGCAGGAGACTGGGCACAAAAGTAAAGCTTTAGGACTACCTGGTGTGCACTGGCTCCTCCCCCTATGACCCTCCTCCAAGCCTCAGTTAGGATACTGTGCCCGGACGAGCGTACACAATAAGGAAGGATTTATGAATCCCGGGTAAGACTCATACCAGCCACACCAATCACACCGTACAACTTGTGATCTGAACTCAGTTAACAGCATGATAACAGAGGAGCCTCTGGATAGATGGCTCACAACAATAACCCGATTTAGTTAACAATAACTATGTACAAGTATTGCAGACAATCCGCACTTGGGATGGGCGCCCAGCATCCACTACGGACTACGAGAAATAGAATTATCGGTAAGTAAATTCTTATTTTCTCTGACGTCCTAGTGGATGCTGGGAACTCCGTAAGGACCATGGGGATTATACCAAAGCTCCCAAACGGGCGGGAGAGTGTGGATGACTCTGCAGCACCGAATGAGAGAACTCCAGGTCCTCCTCAGCCAGGGTATCAAATTTGTAGAATTTAGCAAACGTGTTTTCCCCTGACCAAGTAGCTGCTCGGCAAAGTTGTAAAGCCGAGACCCCTCGGGCAGCCGCCCAAGATGAGCCCACCTTCCTTGTGGAATGGGCTTTTACAGATTTTGGCTGTGGCAGGCCTGCCACAGAATGTGCAAGCTGAATTGTATTACAAATCCAACGAGCAATAGTCTGCTTAGAAGCAGGAGCACCCAGCTTGTTGGGTGCATACAGGATAAACAGCGAGTCAGATTTTCTGACTCCAGCCGTCCTGGAAACATATATTTTCAAGGCCCTGACTACGTCCAACAACTTGGAGTCCTCCAAGTCACTAGTAGCCGCAGGTACCACAATAGGTTGGTTCAGATGAAACACTGAAACCACCTTAGGGAGAAAATGAGGACGAGTCCTCAATTCCACCCTGTCTGAATGGAAGATCAGATAAGGGCTTTTACAGGATAAAGCCCCCAATTCTGACACGCGCCTGGCCGAGGCCAGGGCCAACAACATGACCACTTTCCATGTGAGATATTTTAACTCCACAGATTCAAGTGGTTCAAACCAATGTGACTTTAGGAACCCCAAAACTACATTGAGATCCCAAAGTGCCACTGGAGGCACAAAAGGAGGCTGTATATGCAGTACCCCTTTTACAAACGTCTGAACTTCAGGAACTGAAGCTAGTTCTTTCTGGAAGAAAATTGACAGGGCCGAAATTTGAACCTTAATGGACCCCAATTTTAGGCCCATAGACACTCCTGTTTACAGGAAATGCAGGAATCGACCTAGTTGAAATTCCTCCATCGGGGCCTTACTGGCCTCGCACCACGCAACATATTTTCGCCAAATGCGGTGATAATGCTTTGCGGTTACATCCTTCCTGGCTTGATCAGGGTAGGGATGACTTCATCCGGAATGCCTTTTCCCTTCAGGATCCGGCGTTCAACCGCCCTGCCGTCAAACGCAGCCGCGGTAAGTCTTGGAATAGACAGGGTCCTTGCTGGAGCAGGTCCCTTCTTAGAGGTAGAGGCCACGGGTCCTCCGTGAGCATCTCTTGAAGTTCCGGGTACCAAGTCCTACTTGGCCAATCCGGAGCCACGAGTATAGTTCTTACTCCCCTCCGTCTTATAATTCTCAGTACTTTTGGTATGAGAGGAAGAGGAGGGAACACATACACTGACTGGTACACCCACGGTGTTACCAGAGCGTCCACAGCTATTGCCTGAGGGTCCCTTGACCTGGCGCAATACCTGTCCAATTTTTTGTTTAGGCGGGACGCCATCATGTCCACCTTTGGTTTTCCCAACGGTTTACAATCATGTGGAAGACTTCTGGGTGAAGTTTCCACTCTCCCGGGTGGAGGTCGTGCCTGCTGAGGAAGTCTGCTTCCCAGTTGTCCACTCCCGGAATGAACACTGCTGACAATGCTATCACATGATTTTCCGCCCAGCGAAAAATCCTTGCAGCTTCTGCCATTGCCCTCCTGCTTCTTGTGCCGCCCTGTCTGTTTACGTGGGCGACTGCCGTGATGTTGTCCGACTGGATCAGCACCGGCTGACCTTGAAGCAGAGGTCTTGCTTGGCTTAGGGCATTGTAAATGGCCCTTAGCTCCAAAATATTTATGTGAAGTGATGTCTCCAGGCTTGACCACAAGCCCTGGAAATTTCTTCCCTGTGTGACTGCTCCCCAGCCTCGCAGGCTGGCATCCGTTGTCACCAGGACCCAGTCCTGAATGCCGAATCTGCGGCCCTCTAGAAGATGAGCACTCTGCAACCACCACAGGAGAGACACCCTTGTCTTTGGTGACAGGGTTATCCGCTGATGCATCTGAAGATGCGATCCGGACCATTTGTCCAGCAGGTCCCACTGGAAAGTTCTTGCGTGGAATCTGCCGAATGGAATTGCTTCGTAGGAAGCCACCATTTTTCCCAGGACCCTTGTGCACTGATGCACTGACACTTGGCCTGGTTTTAGGAGGTTTCTGACTAGTTCGGATAACTCCCTGGCTTTCTCCTCCGGGAGAAACACCTTTTTCTGGACTGTGTCCAGGATCATCCCTAGGAATAGAAGACGTGTCGTCGGTATCAGCTGCGATTTTGGAATATTGAGAATCCAACCGTGCTGCCGCAACACTACTTGAGATAGTGCTACCCCGACTACCAACTGTTCCCTGGATCTTGCCCTTATCAGGAGATCGTCCAAGTAAGGGATAACTAAAACTCCCTTCCTTCGAAGGAGTATCATCATTTCGGCCATTACTTTGGTAAAGACCCGGGGTGCCGTGGACAAACCAAACGGCAGCGTCTGAAACGGATAGTGACAGTTCTGTACCACAAACCTGAGGTACCCTTGGTGAGAAGGGTAAATTGGGACATGGAGATAAGCATCCTTGATGTCCAGAGACACCATATAATCCCCTTCTTCCAGGTTCGCAATCACCGCTCTGAGTGACTCCATCTTGAATTTGAACCTTTGTATGTAAGTGTTCAAGGATTTCAGATTTAAAATAAGTCTCACGAGCCGTCCGGCTTCGGTACCACAAACAGCGTGGAATAATACCCCTTTCCCTGTTGTAGGAGGGGTACCTTGATTATCACCTGCTGGGAATACAGCTTGTGAATGGCTTCTGCTGCAGCCTTTTTCCTCTCCCTCTGCCACGGGGCAGAAATGAGGAGTCTTTTGCCCGCTTGCCTTTATGGGGCCTAAAGGACTGCGCCTGATAATACGGCGTCTTCTTATGTTGAGAGGCTACCTGGGGTAAAAATGTGGATTTCCCAGCCGTTGCCGTGGCCTCCAGGTCTGTTAGACCTACCCCAAATAACTCCTCCCTTTTATAAGGCAATACTTCCATATGCCTTTTGGAATCAGCATCACCTGACCACTGTCTTGTCCATAACCCTCTTCTGGCAGAAATGGACAGCGCACTTACTCTTGATGCCAGTCGGCAAATATCCCTCTGTGCATCACGCATATATAGAAATGCATCTTTTAAATGCTCTATATTCAGTAATATACTGTCCCTATCTAGGGTATCAATATTGTCAGTCAGGGAATCCGACCAAGCCACCCCAGCACTGCACATCCAGGCTGAGGCGATTGCTGGTCGTAGTATCACACCCGTGTGAGTGTATATACATTTTTAGGATATTTACCTGCTTTCTGTCAGCAGGTTCCTTAAGGGCGGCCGTATCCAGGGACGGTAGTGCCACCTGTTTAGACAAGCGTGTGAGCGCTTTATCCACCCTAGGGGGTGTTTCCCAACGTGCCCTATCCTCTGGCGGGAAGGGGTATGATGCTAATAACTTTTTAGGAATTAACAGTTTTTATCGGGGGAAACCCACGCATCATCACACACTTCATTTAATTCCTCAGATGCAGGAAAAACTACCGGCAGTTTTTTCTCACCCAACACAATACCCTTTTTAGTGGTACTGGTATTATCAGAAATATGTAAAACATTTTCCATAGCCTCAATCATGTAACGTGTGGCCCTACTGGAAGTCACATTCGTCTCTTAATCGTCGACACTGGAGTCAGTATCCGTGTCGGCGTCTGTATTTGCCATCTGAGGTAACGGGCGTTTTAGAGCCCCTGATGGCTTTTGAGACACCTGGACAGGCACAGGCTGAGTAGCCGGCTGTCTCATGTCATCAATCTTTTGTAAAGAGCTGACACTGTCACGTAATTCCTTCCATAAGCTCAGCCACTCAGGTGTCGACTCCCTAGGGGGTGACATCTCCATTACAGGCAATTGCTCCGCCTCCACACCATTTTCCTCCTCATACATGTCGACACAATCGTACCGACACACAGCACACACACAGGGAATGCTCCGATAGAGGATAGGACCCCACTAGCCCTTTGGGGAGACAGAGGGAGAGTATGCCAGCACACACCAGAGCGCTATATATATACAGGGATAACCTTATAGAAGTGTTTTTCCCCTTATAGCTGCTGTTTTATTAATACTGCGCCTAATTAGTGCCCCCCTCTCTTTTTTAACCCCTTTCTGTAGTGTAGTAACTGCAGGGGAGAGCCAGGGAGCTTCCCTCCAACGGAGCTGTGAGAGAAAATGGCGCCAGTGTGCTGAGGAGATAGGCTCCGCCCCTTTTTCGTAGACTTTTCTCCCGCATTTTTATGGATTCTGGCAGGGGTTAAAATACATCCATATAGCCCTGGGGGTTATATGTGATGTATGTTTGCCAGCCAAGGTGTTTTTATTGCTGCTCAGGGCGCCCCCCCCCAGCGCCCTGCACCCTCAGTGACTGCAGTGTGAGGTGTGTATGAGGAGCAATGGCGCACAGCTGCAGTGCTGTGCGCTACCTTGGTGAAGACTGATGTCTTCTGCCGCCGATTTTCCGGACCTCTTCTTGCTTCTGGCTCTGTAAGGGGGCCGGCGGCGCGGCTCTGGGACCGGACTCCGAGGCTGGGCCTGTGTTCGGTCCCTCTGGAGCTAATGGTGTCCAGTAGCCTAAGAAGCCCAAGCTGGCTGCAAGCAGGCAGGTTCACTTCTTCTCCCCTTAGTCCCTCGATGCAGTGAGCCTGTTGCCAGCAGGTCTCACTGAAAATAAAAAACCTAAAACTAAACTTTCACTAAGAAGCTCAGGAGAGCCCCTAGTGTGCACCCTTCTCGGCCGGGCACAAAAATCTAACAGAGGCTTGGAGGAGGGTCATAGGGGGAGGAGCCAGTGCACACCAGGTAGTCCTAAAGCTTTACTTTTGTGCCCAGTCTCCTGCGGAGCCGCTATTCCCCATGGTCCTTACGGAGTTCCCAGCATCCACTAGGACGTCAGAGAAAACAGAGGCACTGTTTGTCCTGTATGCTGCCAACAAGGTTGGCGCTCCTGCTTCTAAGCAGACTATTGCTCGCTGGATCTGTAACACGATTCAGCGAGCTCATTCTACGGCTGGATTGCCGTTACCAAATTCAGTAAAGGCCCATTCCACTAGGAAGGTGGGCTCTTCTTGGGCGGCTGCCCGAGGCGTCTCGGCATTACAGCTTTGCCGAGCGGAGACTTGGTCGGGTTCAAACACCTTTACGAAATTCTACAAGTTTGATAACCTGGCTGATGAGGACCTCATGTTTGCCCATTCGGTGCTGCAGAGTCATCCGCACTCTCCCGCCCGTTTTGGAGCTTTGGTATAATCCCCATGGTCCTTGCGGAGTCCCCAGCATCCTCTAGGACGTAAGAGAAAATAAGATTTTAAACCTTCAGGTAAATCTTTTTCTCCTAGTCCGTAGAGGATGCTGGGCGCCCGTCCCAGTGCGGACTACTCTCTGCAAGACTTGTATATAGTTGTTGCTTGCATAAGGGTTATGTTACGGTTTTGATCAGTCTTTGACTGATGCTGTGTTGTTTCATACTGTTAACTGGTTGCGTATATTCCAGGTTATACGGTGTGGATGGTGTGGGCTGGTATGAATCTTGCCCTTAGATTACCAAAATCCTTTCCTCGTACTGTCCGTCTCCTCTGGGCACAGTTTCTCTAACTGAGGTCTGGAGGAGGGGCATAGAGGGAGGAGCCAGTGCACACCCATTCTAAAGTTTCTTTATAGTGCCCATGTCTCCTGCGGAGCCCGTCTATTCCCCATGGTCCTTACGGAGTCCACAGCATCCTCTACGGACTAGGAGAAAAAGATTTACCGGTAGGTTTCACACTCTAGACGTAGACTTATTACTTTGTACATGTACTCCTTCTCTTGCATCTACTGTGTTATCTTTCTGTGTTTTTCACTGGGTGTTTCTATTATCCAAACTAAGTTGACTATTCTGTTGGTCTTGGATTTGACACAGAACTGTGCACTGGATCAATGGTCCAGGTCAGACAGCATAACCAATCCTGATCATCCATCATCCACAAAAAACAATTAACACTAATCTGGTGCTGTATTTAGTTACAGTTGCAAGTAATCATGTACAAACCAATAAATTAACTCATCGGAAGGTGGAACACCCCTTAGATAAACAAAAAATCAGAATTTGTACAGACTTATTTGATAACATTGTACATATAGCTAAATAAACGACAAATTAACCAGTCAGACATTTGCTTTCATCATTGCAAAAAAATAAACATCTAATATTGCACTTGTTCTGATAATTATTTTGTATATTTACTCATATTTAACTGGTTACTGCGCCAGGGACAACGATGAAGATACAGAATAGCAAAATCCTGAAAAATAAAAAATAAAAATAAAAATGAGGCCCATTACTCACCCTCCTGGTTACAGTGGGATCTCCCTGAGCTATGCCCATAAGATGCCCCAGTAGGGTGTTAGTTCTGAGGAAACTAAAACGGATGTTTGTTGCTTTGGTGAAGTCCCTGAGGAGTGGAGAGTAGGAGAAGTTCATTGCTCCTGGACGTTTGTTCACCAAGGAAACCACAATCTGAAATCACATTGAAAGCAGGATTAGGATGACAGTGAATTTTGGGATATATAACTAAATATCTGACATGAAATCCCATAACCCACTGACCTCTCCATTCTCCAGTGGTACTATACGGGAATATTCTGTTGTGCAAATGACATCATCATCCTTGGAGATCCGCTGTATAGTATTTGGTCCAAAGCGTTCTATGCAGTCTCTCTTAGAAGCTTGGAGAAGAAGACATAACAGGTCAGAGAAGTAACAACTAGTTGACTTGTAAAAAATAGTCTGCTAGGCGGTCTATATACTAAGCCTTGGAGAGAGATAAAGTGGACGGAGATAAAGTACCAACCAACCTGCTCCAAACTGTCATTTTTTTTAAACATAGCCTGTGACATGGCAGTTAGGAGCTGATTGGCTGGTACTTTATCTCCATCCATTTTCTCTCTCTCTCCAAGGCTTAGTACATCTGCCCATATGATGTTAAAAAAATACTACAAACCACAAATCAGTAACTGTAAACCAAGGCAATCAATCAAATATTAGCTTTAACTTAAAGTACACACCTGCTGCCTACACACAAGAGAGCAATTCTGCTGAACTGAATAGGCTGCTTTCTCAGTGATGGCACTGCTTCCCAGGGGTATCTCTTCCAGTTCGTGTAGCGGATGGTCGCAATTTAAAAAAAGCTAACAATAGTATGAGTGGTTGTTTTAGGTTTACAACTAGTGTCACATTTACACAATTAGAGGATGTACGGACAAAACAGAACACACACTGTGGGGGGAGATGTACCAAGGCTTGGAGAGTGATAAAGTAGAGAGAGAGAAAAAGTATCAGTGTTTGAAAAATGATAGGGGCCGATTGGCTGGTACTTTTTCTCTCTCCACTTTATCATTCTACAAGGCCTAGTGCATCTGCTCCACAATTGGGTAATCAAATGTGCTTTTTGCCTTTCAAAAGATTTCTTCTTATTAGTCTTTAGATGTTTCAGATAAATCAGCAAAATCTCATCACTACCGGTATCTACTGTACTTCCCAATGATAAAATATACACACCAAAAAAAAACCTGCAGCACATAACAGTAAAATAACTTAGGTAAAACTTAAATACCCATTAGTTGCCCACAACCATAACCAAATCTGTTAGGAGCATTCTGATTGGTGAATGATAAATATGCACGTGCCGTTTCATAAATATAAAACTTAAGGGAGAGGCATTTTATGTGTATTATCATGTTATCAGTTATGTAGAGTTCATCTAATTCTAAAACTGATTTAGCATATTTAAGAGACCTTAACCTCATTTCATGGGAGCCCGAGCATGGAGGTGAGGCACCGGCAAGTTCAGGCAGAAATGGAGGCAGGCTGACTCCCCGCATGTGGTGATCACAGCGAGAAGAGAGGAGATTCACATGAATGGAAGTCGATAAGCAGGAAGGACAGTGCATTACACGGGTAATTGCTCTGCTCAAAACTAGCATGTTAACAGCTCTCAGTAGATACCACAAACGCAGCACAGGAAAATATTCCCCCACCTTAGATCCGGTGATTAGAACAGAAACAAAGCATGACACCATCTGTAAAAGGGATTGGAATCAGGGGAACAGCCAAGTTGGAAGAAATATGCGATTTCAACTGGACATTTTTGTTTATTTGTATAATTGACTATCTGTGCAAAGTCACTGAATAAAAAGATGACCTTGAAGTTGGAACTTTCAAATATATATTTATAAACTAGCATGCCTTTGATATTGAACCAACTTTTGACCTAGATTTAATATCCTTTAAAATGGTATTACAATACAACATAACAATAACAATATAACCCCCAGGATTCAGCAAACGATTGCTCTGCAAATATTGGAACTCTATGTCAGCTAGTAGCTGGAGGAGCATGCTGAGCACCAAAACAGGCATGAGGGGCATGAGGTCACCGACCTCTGAACCACACTAGAATATAGGCTACACCATAGAAGTGTCAGTACCGCAGCATACGTTTCTGATCACCACAGCTTACAGGCTGTGTTCAAATCACATTTGATGCAACAGTAAATTGGTGAGTAGAATTATTTGTTTTGTCATTCAGCTGTAACAAAACTGTGAGACCTCAAACAGTTACATAATACAGGCATTGGATTCTGAAAGCTTCATTAATTTATTATTTTCTGTGTGCACGCTATCAGCCAAACTGTGACATCAGATCTCCATTATGGCTTGTTTACAAGTCAATGCAGTATTGTTGGCTTCTGAGTGATAAGATATCTCCATCCAATCCCCAATTAGCTTGTTACAGAAACTGCGATTGTACTGTACTGCCGCTTTGACGAGAGCCAGAATGGGCGTTTACTCCTCTTGAGTAGTGCTGCGTTTTATTGACAATTTTGTCACGATTCTTCATTAACTTTACAAACATTTAATTGAAACAAACAATTTGGTTGGGGAGTTAAGAAATAATATACTAACTCACTTTGGGTTACTTTTTATGCCACATGTGAAGTGTGTCCTTTGCGCCAGTTTTCTAGTTGACACATTTTTTCTGGTTAGCTTTTGTGTAAATTGCAAATTCTGCCTGTTTGTGGTGAATCGCTATACGAGAGGTCAGCTGCTGGTACACAAGCCAAGTGACATTGTCTCTCCAGTGCAGATCAATGGTGGATGGTAGTTAATACTGTGAAGGAACTTTATCTCACGGTTTCCACTCTGTCAAACATTTTTGAAGTGAAATGTAAACTAAAGAAGTATTTAATGAGAGATGAAGAATTGGGAAATGTGGCCTTATGGACCCGTGGGATTTGGGGTTCTGGAAGCTGCGATTCTTGGCAAGAAAGTTTGCTCAGTAAAGATCATCTCATCTTATTTCAATTAGAGGGCTGTAATCTGCTTTCTCAGAGCTAACTATATTCGGAGCGTAGGAGCAGAGACAGAGTGTTCAGGACGAGGGCTCCAGAATGTGAAAGGATCAAAAAGCTCCATAGTCACAAAACATTCACTCAAATAGCAAAGAACGTTATTTCCCAGCAAAACCAGGTATATCCAAAGCCAGACACTTGTTAGATTTCTTCTATAAAACAAGATACTCTAAAATGAAAAGAAATAGTTTATCTCAAAGCTTACAAATAAAGATGTACAATGTTTGAATACGCTAGACATGTTAGCTGCCTAGCGGCAAGTCATGGTGATTTATAACCCATTTCAGGCCCAGAGATGTAACAGCAGTGCACTTCTATGGGCACACTGACAGGATATCAATTATGTCCATTGGAAAAACATCTCCCGTAGTGGGTGTCAAGTCCCCTGCAGCAACAAAGTTTAAGAATGTGACCAGCTTATTGTGAAACAGTAAGTTGCTATAACCTGATAGGCCATACCCGGAGGCTCACAACTAGGACTTCCATGAGTCCCACACAGGGCAGTCACCAAGCAGCTAAATGAAGATGGTTGTGGGGGTCACTTCTGTCAGTGAGCTTAGGCTTGCCATTTATAACTCTGGTGGTCTGTCTCAGTCACTGTCAGTTTGTGTATTATTAAGATTATGATTACGGTTTGAAAATGTGTCATTATAATAAATATTTTCCCCCAACTATACATTATTATTGATATAAGAGTCACCTTATGCATTTACAGTGCATCCGGAAAGTATTCACAGAGCTTCACTTTTTCCACATTTTGTTATGTTACAGCCTTATTTCAAAATGGAATAAATTAATTTTTTCCTCAAAATTCTACACACTTTACCCCATAATGACATCGTGAAAAAAGTGTTTTTGAGAATTTTGCAACATTATTAAAAATAAAAAAACTAAGAAATCACATGTACATAAGTATTCACAACCTTTGCTCAATACTTTGTTGATGCACCTTTGGCAGCAATTACAGCCTCAAATATTTTTGAATATGATGCCACAACTATCTTTGGGCAGTTTCACCCATTCCTCTTTGCAGCACCTCTCAAGCTCCATCAGGTTGGATGGGAAGCATCGGTGCACAGCCATTTTCAGATCTCTCCAGAGATGTTCAATCGGATTTAAGTCTGGGCTCTGGCTGGGCCACTATAGGACATTCACAGAGTTGTCCTGAAGCCACTCATTTGAACGACCCTAAGCTGTGTGCTTAGGGTCGTTGTCCTGCTGAAGATTAATCGTCGCCCCAGTCTGAGGTCAAGAGCGCTCTGGAGCAGGTTTTCATCCAGGATGTCTATGTACATTGCTGCATTCATCTTTCCCTCTATCCTAACTAGTCTCCCAGTTCCTGCCGCTGAAAAACATCCCCACAGCATGATGTTGCCACCACTATGGTTCACTGTAGGAATGGTATTGGCCTGGTGATGAGCGGTACCTGGTATCCTTCAAACAGGACGCCTGGCATTCACACCAAAGAGTTCAATCTTTGTCTCATTAGACCAGAGAATTTTGGGGGTAATTCAGAGTTGATCGTAGATGTGCTAAATTTAGCACATTTACGATAATTTCCTCTGACATGCGGGGGGACGCCCAGCGCAGGGCTAGTCCCCCCCCCCCCCCCCCACATGTCTGTCCCCCCTACCCCCCCCCGCACATGTACAAAAACATAGCACGGCGGTGATGCATTTGTACCTGGTGAGTAGCTCGCTGCCGCGCCCCGTGTCCCGCCCCCCCAATGGTGTTCTAACGCCATTGGCACCCCCCCCCGCCCCGCGACCACCTCTGCCTGTCAATCAGGCAGAGACGATCGCAGCCTGTGAGATGCTGGTAGCATCTCACTGGGCTCCCGGGGTGCGCACGTGCATGCGCACTCCACAAAGTAATTTAGACTGCGATCGCTGCCACGACTCAGTCTGAATTACCTCCCTTGTTTCTCATGGTCTAAGAGTCCTTCAGGTGCATTTTGGCAAGCTCCAGGCAGGCTGCCATGTGCTTTTTTACTGAGGAGTGGCTTCCGTCTGACCACTCTACTATACAGGCCTGATTGGTGGATTAATGCAGAGATGGTTGTCCTTCTGGAAGGTTCTCCTCTCTCCACAGAGGAATGCTGTAGCTCTGATAGAGTGACCATCGGATTTTTCCCTGACTAGGGCCCTTCTCCCCCAATCGTTTAGTTTACACGGCCAGCCAGCTCTAGGAAGAGTCCTGGTGGTTCCGAACTTCTTCCATTTACGGATGATGGAGGATACTGTGCTCATTGGAACCTTCAAAACAGCAGATATTTTTCTGTACCCTTCCCCAGATTTGTGCAGAGACAATTCTATCTCGGAGGTCTACAGACAATTCCTTTGACTTCATGCTTGGTTTGTGCTCAGACATGCACTGTCAAGTGTGGGACCTTATATAGACAGGTGTGTGCCTTTCCAAATCATGTCCAATCAACTGAATTTACCACAGGTGGACTCCAATTAAGCTGTAGGAACATCTCAAGGATGATCAGTGGAAACAGGATGCACCTGAACTCAATTTTGAGCTTCATGGCAAAGGCAGTGAATACTTATGCACATGTGATTTCTTAGTTTTTTATTTTTAATACATTTTAAAAAAAAAAAAAACTTCTTTCACGTTGTCATTATGGGGTATTGTGTGTAGAATTTTTAGGAAAAAAAATAATTTATTACATAACAAAATGTGGAAAAAGTGAAGCGCTGTGAATACTTTCCGGATGCACTGTATATAGTCATATACAGTAGAACTTTGGAGGTTTATATATTAAGTGTCAGGTTCTAAGAACCGTCCCTTCTGATTGTGTCTATGCCCAAACTCTAAAAGGGCAATAATTTTGCTACCAAAACATGGCTAGTAAAAGCATTGCCCTTTTCATGATCGCCTAGTTTTAGAACCCGACACTTAGTAAATAAACCCCTTGGTGTCTTCAACTGCTCAACTACCGTTACCATTTACAATAAGTGGTATGGTAATCCAATATATAATATTTAAGAGTAATACACTGATAGAGTGAATTGATAAAAAAAAAAAAAGTTATTAACGAGGTATATTTTCCATATAACCCTTTCAGTGTTAGCCTATCCAGAAGCAATAGATTATGAGTGGAATTCAGAAAGGATAAAACTTTGTTTAAACCTCCTAACATATATGGTGGCCATCATCTATAACTACTAACCACCACCCTATCATACAAAGCCATTACAAATAGCTACAGGATTCTGCCAGCAATATGGTACCCCACGAGGTGTTCATTTCAGATGTAGTTAAGAATCAAACTTACATGCAAAATACTGCCAAGGATGGTATGTGACACCGAAATCAGTGGATCGCTCCAGTACCCATATATCAGGACGGGGAGAGTTGGCAAACTTGATCCATACATATGCCACATGGAAAACCTGTAAGAGAAAGACAAGACGACCGTTCTGTAAATGTGGCTTCTTAAAGTGAATACACTGTATACTACAATGCAACTTAACTACACCTGGTTTTTACTCTGGAAACAATGGTTAGTTATAAAACAAACATATTTCCAGTCATGAGCAGAAGGCCAGTGTGAAAAAAGTCACAGATAAAGGTTTGGAGAATGCCAACATGGTTTAGGTAAATATAGATACCTGTACTTGGCTAATCTTAATAAGAACACAACCAGAAAGGTATACAGGTTTAAATTCCAAAAGGATTCAGCAAGAAGAGGGGTAAGTGGTAATGTCCAATATAATGGGGTTATTTACTACGTTAAAAGTAGACAATAAACTATTGTCAATCAGCTTTAATAGGACGAGTTATAGGTAAGCTACACACATAGTCTAATATGGGCTTTCCAAGTTGTTGAAAGTGACCACCTGTGTGACCGCTCTGCATATGATCCTAATGGTGAATGGCACAAAATTAGATTGAGCAATCACTCTAATGCACGTGCGTGATCATAATTTTTTTTTTTTTTTTTTTATAAGTACACATTACAAAATGAAAATTTTTGATTGCTTAGGGTTTAACAATACCTTTCTTCTGTGTATCAGCTTAAGTCATGGTTGTAGCTATAGTGAGTGAAATTGCTATGGGGCACAAAGGCTATGGGGCCCCGGACACAAGTTATATAATTGCATGCCAATTTTCCTGATTTGCCTGCTAAGCAATTGGGTCCAACCCATTTCCTAGCCTGGAGGGGTGACATTCCATTTTCAACAAAAGGCATGTGTAGTTGATGTTCTAATGGTAAGGGGGCACTGTAATGAAGTATATACAGACCTGCTCATTGTAATGTTGCATAATATGAACTGGGGATTGTGGGAAGAAATTAAATTGTTATCGCCCCAATTTCCTGTCTAAAGTGATGGGAGATTGCAAGGGTGATACTCAATTGATCCCCCATTATTGTGCTGTTCGCGCCCATTAGTGTTGGGTTTAGCCGTGTAAAGCAGCTAAACCCATCTAAACTAATGGATGTGATCCCCAAAAAAGTGCCTTTTGGATGCCAGCAGCTGATTGCACCCAGAACGGAACTACAATTAAATAGCTCCGTTGGCCAACATCTGCTGGCACAAATTACATTTGAGTTTTGCCCACTGTATCTCATAATGTAAAATGGAGGTACTTCGTTGCATGTGTACTGGCAGCCCTACAATGTGACATCATATGAAATAGGGCACTGCTATGGTTCAGAAAATGAACTAGGGCAATATTATGTGGCATAACATTAACGAATGCTGCAGAGAGAGGTCTCTCTATAAGCATTGGGTCATGGGCCCCTTGTCTGGATACATTCAACTCTGACTTTCTCATGTTTGCAGTCTCCCTTCTAATAATACCAATAATATCTCCTGATGGGTCAAAAACTTAATGTGCACTGAGAAAGAGAGATGGGTTATTTTTGCTTATCATAAGCACTGTCCTCGGTACAATCCCTTCTAATGCACTGTCCGTGCTTCCCATCAGCACTATAGTAATTAAATACACTCACTGCATAGTTCTAATCCTGTACACAAAACAGCCAAGTTTCCAGTATCCCATCAATCAATCTGCCAGGACTATGCAGCCTGTGGAGGCATCAGCCTTATCTGATACCAGCAAGGAGCATAGAACATCACAGAACAATCACCACCATTCACAAAGTAACGATCTGTTATTACATGGCTCTGGTCATCCTGTGATCCAGCTTCAGAGGAAAGTAGCCATTAATCCTGCACGAGTGCAATTTATAAACACGTGTACACATTTCATGCTCTACTCTAGAACCAGATCTATGTAGAATGTACCCAAGTCACCACAGCCAAACAATCATTTTGCTGGCGCAGAGCAGTGTGTGCTGTCCTTGTAAAGGTAGCAAGGCCCTTTGGACCTTGTTGGATATTCCACTATTGTTGCTGGTTTGTGAAGGGGCCTCCATAACAGTTCAAGCTTCAGGGCCCCAAAAATGTAGGTCCGCCACTGTACAGGGGAGCTCAGAAGTGGCAAACAGAGGATTATCAACCATAGCCCAGCCTAAAACCATTGGTATTGTGTTAGGTTATCCTGTGGCAGCTCATCATTGTATGGACAAAAACTAGTTTACAGTCATTATCAATGCTACCAGTGTTTTAAAAGATATTTCCGCCATGTGGTAAATAACACTTGATACTAACTACTTACCTAGTATCCTATACTCTGGCATATTCCCCGACCTCTTGGTGCTAGTGCTGACGCCCAGATCCCTCCTGCCAGCAGTGCATAGTTTGTGGGCAGCACGTTTTAAAGTAGTTTAAAATATGTTTTTATATTACTATAAAGCGATTTCATCCTTCTAATTGTCAGAGAAACTATGCACACACCCATCAAGGGTAAAAGGGAGTTAAAAGCAGGGACCATGGAATTGTAAGAAAATAACTCCACTCTATTTATGGAAAGTTGCTGGAGAGTCACTATAGAAAGATCCATGTTATGTTTGTATGTAGGAAACCATAAAAGGAGAGTTGTGCCAGACAAGGAGAGTTCAGAAGCATCCGAGTATAAATCTGCTCCTGGGATTGCGGATCAGATGACAACACGGATCACATGACTAAATGAAAACTCTACCAGGCTAAGACCAACCTTGTCCAGATCTCAGACAACTACATCTCCCAGCCAGCCTGCCCACAGTAGAAGCTGGTAGGGCATGCTTAGATCTGTCATTCCACAACACATGAAGAACCACAGGTTGTTTGCTGCATTATACAATCAATAAAACATGTTACAAATATTACATAGTAATCACCATATATGATATCCTGTCTCCTTCACACAGCTTTTTCTTACATTCACAAAAACCAACTCAATAACTCAGCAGCAGAAAGAAGAAAATAAAGTAACGCCCTATGGTAAGTGTGTTATTGCCAATGCTTCAGAGTTCTTGTTCTTGTACATAAAATTGCCATTTTTAACCTCTAAAAACACTAACAGATTTCATCTGAAAATTTTCCCACGGGATTTAACAGAAAGAGTCACATTAACACACACACACACACACACACTGTTCACTTTAAAACAAATGTGCTTCCCAGTAAATAAGGACTTAAGGGCAGTACACACAGGGAGAGATGTGTGCTGGGCGATCTATCACAGAACGCTCAGGACACATCTCTCCCCAGCTCAGTACACAGCGCGATGTGTGCTGAGCGGGGAAGGGGGGGCTATTGCAGGACAATCTAGCACCGGCGATAGCGACGTGCGGGGCCACGCATCGCTATCGCTGGGGGGCATACACACAGAGAGATCCGTGCTTAACTTCTAAGCAATCTGGTCAGATTGCTTAGATTTTAAGCACAGATCTCTCTGTGTGTACCCCCTTAAGGACTTGCCCCTGGAGTTAGTGACAAGTGTGGACAAGCCCTGAAGAAAAATTAAGATTTCCTCTCCTGCATTTTGGCTCTCTCAATCCACTTTGATTTTTTTTTCTTTTAATTAAAAAGGAAGCTTTACTTGGAAAAGTGATACATTATTATTTATTATTATTACATTTTATTTATAAGGCGCCACAAGTGTTTCACAGCGCCGTACAGAGGACAGTACAGGGAGACAAAACTTAGCATTACCGTAAACAAAAAAAACAAAAAAAAAAAAAAAAAAAAGAGTACAGGTAACAAAGAGCGCCACAATTCTCAAAACATAATACAGCTAAGATGTAGGTAGCGAGGGAGTAATCATCGTACTACTTGGGGCTGGCGGCCATAGATAGAGATGAGCCTTTACCAGCAGGAGAAAAAGCGGGTAAAGTAGGAGAGCTGCGAGTGAAATGTGTAGAGAAGCGAGCTTTGACAACAAGAGGAGGGCCCTGCTCTGAAGAGCTAACAATCTAGTGGGAAGGGGCGACAGACAGATGACATGAGGTGGAAGCAAGCGGGAGATAGCCTGATGGCAGGGTGTAAGCAAAGCAGAGATTGTCAAGGCATAAGACAGGGGGATGGAGGTGCAGCCTCAGGACTAGGTTATGCATCGGAAGGGTACGCTTTGATGAATAGTTGGTTTTTTAGTGCCCGTTTGAAGCTTTGCAAGGTCGAGGAGAGTCTAATGGAGCGGGGGAGCGCGTTCCACTGAAGGGGTGCAGCACGGGCAAAATCTCGAACTCGAGCATGGGAAGCAGTGATCAGGGCAGAGGAGAGGCAACGGTCACTGGCCAACTGTAGGGGGCGGGAGGGAGTATGAAGGGAGACGAGGTTGCAGATGTAGGGAGCAGTGGAATTAGAGATGGCCTTGTATGTGAGGGTGAGGAGTTTGAAGAGGATTCTGTAGGGGAACGGGAGCCAGTGCAGATTTTATCGAAGGGGAGTGGCGGGAAAGGAAGATAAGCCTAGCTACGGAGTTGAGGACAGATTGGAGGGGAGCAAGTGAGGCCAGTGAGGAGAACATTGCAGTAGTCGAGTCGTGAGATGACCAGTGAGTGGATGATAAGTTTAGTTGCACTCTGGGAGAGAAATGGCCTGATGCGAGCAATGTTGCGTAGCTGGAACTGACAGGATTGTGCCAGAGCTTGGATGTGGGGTACAAAGGAGAGGGAGGAGTCAAGAGTGACGCACAAGCAGCGGAGTTGGGGAACGAGGGAGATGGTGGTGTTGTCAACAGTGATCGAGATATTGGTAGGGGGTGTGGCTCTGGCTGGGGGGAAAGAGGAGTTCAGTTTTGTCCATGTTGCGCTTCAGAGACCGCTCAGACTTCCAGGAGGAGATGGCAGAGAGGCAGCTGGAAACCTAGCACATTTCAAATAAGCATGTAAAGTTGCAGGAGTGAGAAATTGTTGCAGGAGTGACAGAAAGTTGCAGTTACCTAGCAGATTTCAAATAAGCATGTAAAGTTGCAGGAGTGAGAGATTGTTGCAGGAGTGACAGAAAGTTGCAGTTACCTAGCAGATTTCAAATAAGCATGTAAAGTTGCAGGAGTGAGAGGTTGTTGCAGGAGTGAGAGATAAAGTTGCAGTTACCTAAGGAAGACAAAGAGAAGATAGGGGTCACATCAGCTGAAGCATCTCCATATATCTCCAATGTTCATATTAATATTATCCTCATACTTTACACTAACATACTTCACAGCTAAAGTTGCTTTGCAGCCAGAGGCTTGCAGCCTAATATGTACATTATTAAAGATTATTATAAGATTTTAAAAATTTTACATCCATAATTGGCCAAATTTTAAATAATTTAAAGAGGAATTATTACCTTTTTTATTATTGTTATTTACCTCCTCTTTCCCAAATTAGCACAACTGTCCCGACATTTAACAGATTTAACAACAGTCACACATGACCATCTTTTCTTTTAACTAGTATTGTAACCAAGGGCCTAATTCAGACCTAATTGCAGAAGCAAATTTGTTAGCTAAATGGGCAAAACCATGTGCACTGCAGGTGGGGCAGATGGTATATGCAATTGCGGTCGAATTCCCGAAAATGTCAAAAAACTGGACTTTTTCGCCCCCCCCAAAAAAATCGACAATGCAATACAGTACTTTTCGTCAAAAAAACTGACTTTTCAAATTCGACTTTTTGAAATTTGACAATTGACAAATTCGACATTTCTGCAGTACAAATGCGGCTTTTCGCAAATTCGACAACAGTGCTTTTCGACAGTAAATCCGACATTTTCAATCCGCCTCACTTTGCTGGCGGAATGTAATAAAAAAATTTAAAAACATGTTTTTTTTGTGTTTTTTTTATTGCTAATAGCATATCTATTTATATTAGAAGGGATTAGGTACTTGGTTTGTCTATTTAGGAGGCACAAGTATTATTTATATATTTTTTTAAATATATATATATTTTTTTATGGAATGGGTTAAAAACCTGAAAAAAAAAATGCGTGGGGTCCCCCCTCCTAAGCATAACCAGCCTCGGGCTCTTTGAGCCGGTCCTGGTTGTAAAAATACGGGGGGGGGGGGGAATGACAGGGGATCCCCCGTATTTTTAGAACCAGCACCGGGCTCTGGTGCCAAAAATACGGGGGACAAAAGACGTAGGGGGGGAACCAGCACCGGGCTCCACTAGCTGGGGAGATAATGCCATAGCCGGGGGGACACTTTTATATCGGTCCCCGCGGCCGTGGCATTAAAACCCCAACTAGTCACCCCTGGCCGGGGTACCCTGGAGGAGTGGGGACCCCTTCAATCAAGGGGCCCCCCCCCCCTCCAGCCACCCAAGGGCAAGGGGTGAAGCCTGAGGCTGTCCCCCCCATCCAAGGGCTACGGATGGGGGGCTGATAGCCTTGTTGAAAATGAAAGAATATTGTTTCCCCCGTATTTTTTGTACCAGCACCGGGCTCCACTAGCTGGACAGATAATGCCACAGCCGGGGGACACTTTTATACCGCTCCCTGCGGCCGTGGCAAGTATGTGTGTGTAGGCATGTATGTAATAAAGTTTTACTTTCACAGTGTCTGTGTCCTGTTTTTATTTGGTTATTTTTTTGCAGAAGAACTACAGGTACCAGCGGGCCCGTTTCCCCCCCTGCATGCTGGTACTTGTGGTTCTCCAAGTACCAGCTTGTGGGGGAGGCTTGCTGGGACTTGTAGTTCTTCTGCAAAAAAACAATATTCTTTCATTATTACACATGGCTATCAGCCCCCCATCCGCAGCCCTTGGATGGGGGGGGGGGGGGGGGGGACACAGCCTCGGGCTTCACCCCTGGCCCTTGGGTGGCTGGGGGGGGGACCCTTGATTGAAGGGGTCCCCACTCCTCCAGGGTACCCCGGCCAGGGGTGACTAGTTGGGTATTTAATGCCACGGCCGCAGGGAGCGGTATAAAAGTGTCCCCCGGCTGTGGCATTATCTGTCCAGCTAGTGGAGCCCGGTGCTGGTACAAAAAATACGGGGGACCCCTACTCTTTTTGTCCCCCGTATTTTTTGCACCAGGGCCAGGCGCAGAGCCCGGTGCTGGTTGTTAAAATACGGGGGATCCCCTGTCATTTTTTCCCCCGTATTTTTGCAACCAGGACCGGCTCAAAGAGCCCAAGGCTGGTTATGCTTAGGAGGGGGGACCCCACACAATTTTTTTTCGGGTTTTTTACCGTTTTTTGTATTGTCTGAAAAGTCGATTAAAAATCCATCAATTGGTCCGTTTTTCAACAGCGGGACTGTCTAATCCGTTTTTTATTGAATATGTCGAATTCCGGCACCCGCCGGCCGGAATTTGACGGTCGAATTTAAAAACGGGCAAAAAAGTGCCGCAATTCGCCCGGAATTGCATATACCCCATAACATCTGCAGAGAGAGTTAGATTTGGGTGGGTTATATTGTTTCTGTGCAGGGTAAATACTGGCTGCTTTATTTTTACACTGCAATTTAGATTTCAGTTTGAACACACCCCACCCAAATCAAATAGGTCCCACACACTTAAGGGCCCTACACATTGACCGATCCGCCGCCGAGCTGGCCGACGGGCGACCAGGCGGGGGCAGTTACGGAGGGAGTGAAGTTTCTTCACTCCCACCGTCACCCGGCTCCATTGAAGTGCAGGCAAATATGACGAGATCGTCCATATTGGCCTGCATGCACAGCCGACGGGACACCAGCGATGAACGAGTGCGGGGCCGCGCATCGTTCATCGCTGGTGCCTCCACACTCAAAGATATGAACGGTATCTCGTTCAATAATGAACGAGATTGCTCATATCTTTGAAGAATATCGGCCAGTGTGTAGGGCCTATTACCGATTACACTGAGCGATATGAACAATCTCATTCTTTAATGAATGAGATATCGTTCATATCGCTCAATGTGTAGGCACCGAGGATGAACGATGAGCGGCCCCACTAGTCAGTGCTGGCTCGTTTATACATGCAAGCCAATATGGACAATATCGTCCATATTAGCATGCAGAACTATGGGGCTGGGTGACGTCAGGGAGTGAAAAAACTTCACTCCCCCCGCCGCTGGGTCGTCCGTCGGGCACCTCGGACAGTGTGTAGAGCCCTTAACTCTCTCTGCACATGTTACATCTGCCCCCCCCCCCCCCCCCCCATCCCCGGCAGTGCACATGGTTTTGCCCATTAGCTAACAAATTTGCTGCTGCAATCAGAACTGAATTAGGCCCCAAGCATAGGCGTGCGCACAGGCACCCCCTAATGTCCAGCACACGCTACGCCTGCAGCATGGTGATCCCTGTTCGTTCCTGTGCTTTCTCCCGCCACCTGTCAGCTCTCTCTCTACCCCTCCCGCCCGCGCTCTGTCTCCCCCTCCTGTCCCCAGCTCTCTCCCCCCTTTTGTCCTCACTCTGTCTCCCCCCTCCCGTACGCAGCTCTCTCCCCGCTCCTGTCTGCACTCTGTCTCCCCCTCCCGTCTGTGGCTCTCTCCCCCTCCCGTCCACGCTATGTCTCCCCCTCCCGTCTGTGGCTCTCTCCCCCTCCCGTCCATGCTCTGTCTCCCCCTCCCGTCTGTGGCTCTCTCCCCCTCCCGTCCACGCTCTGTCTCCCCCTCCCGTCTGCGGCTCTCTCCCCCCTCCCGTCCGCGCTCTGCCGGTGTGCAGCCACAGCCTCAGGCCACCATTCCTCTCGGGAGGGCTCAGAGTCGGAGCTGGAGCCGAGTGAGAAACACCGCTGAGCAAACAGTCAGTCGGTGAGTGTTAAGTACACAGAGCCAGTTCATGTACATAAAGTTACCCCCCCCCCCAAAAAAAAAAAAAAAAATCTGTAGACTGTAGGACTTCAAGTGCACTCAGAAAAAATGAAGCCTGTTTATACATTATACATACACAGATTATATATATATATATATATATATATATATATATATATATATATATATATATATATATATATATATATATATAAGACCAGCGGTGCGGCTGCGTCACTCAGGTTTCCAGAAAGAAATACAGATACTCTCTGTGTAGCTTTACAAAAGTTTATAAAACTGAAAGCTCATACCGTGTGGGGTATAATGTGAATTTCAGCTCATGCTGTGTGGCTTAATGTGAATTTGGCTCATAAGATGTGGCGTAATGTGATTTTAAGCTCATGCTGTGTGGCGTAATGTGAATTTGGCTCATACTGTGTGGCATAATGTGAATTTGGCTCATAAGGTGTGGCGTAATGTGAATTTGGCTCATAAGGTGTGGCGTAATGTGAATTTGGCTCATAAGGTGTGGCGTAATGTGAATTTAAGCTCATATCGTATGGAATAATGTGAATTTGGTTCATATTGTGTGGTGTAATGAGAATTTCGGATCATACTGTGTGGCATAATGTGAATTTCAGCTCATGCTGTGGGGCGTAATGTGAATTTCGGCTCATGCTGTGGGGCGTAATGTGAATTTCGGCTCATGCTGTGTGGCGTAAGGTGAATTTCGGCTCATGCCATGTGGTGCAATGTGAATTTCGGCTAATGCCGTGTGGCGCAATGTGAATTTCGGCTAATGCCGTGTGGCGCAATGTGAATTTTGGCTAATGCCGTGTGGTGTAATGTGAATTTCAGCTCATATGGTGTGGCGTAATGTGAATTTCGGCTCATACCATGCGGCATAATCTGAATAAGGGGCACTACTGTCAGTAGCTGGTGAGCATGGGGACAAATGTGACAAATGCTGGTGTCCTGCAGAGGAGGGGTCTGATGGCATAGAAAGAGGCAGATGTAGCTCTGATTGCACACGTGTTATATTAAAACTGAAATGTTCGGCCCCCTAAATCTGCCATATTTTTCAGAGTGGTTCACTCAAAATCTGGGTGTTGGTGTTGGGAGGGTGCGTGGGGAGGGAATGCACATGCACCTAGGTCCACCACTCTCTAGTTCAGCCACTCGGTCAGGGATAGGTTGGGAAAGTGTAAGCAGCAATAGGGTGCAGCAGCAGCTAGGACTCAGGGATATGCCATAGCGGACAGTCAGTACCGGCCCGCGGTCGCACCATTATGTTTTATTTTATTTCTCTGGGGTATATTAGATCTACTTTATTATTAGGAAAGAGAGAAATTAGATTAAGCCATGTAGTTTTACTGCAAGAATGTAAAAAAGTTCTAGACATGTCCCTGTGTGGTGCTAGACACGCCCCAAAAGGAGGTGCTAGACACGCCCCTCCTGCGGTGCACCCCCTAATACAATTAGCTGCGCACGCCTATGGCCCCAAGTAATATCAGGTGTATTTTGCTGATTGACAGACTGAAATCTGCAGAAAACACTGCACCCGCACCCTTGCTACAGATGCTTGAAGAATTTTAACAGTCAAAAATGTATCAAATTTGGCCTGTATAAGAGCATTACACTTGTTCACGAAACAATTGCAATTTTGCATTTGTTCAATGTTTGGTTCGACTTCTGCGTTTGAAGTCACGGGTCAAAAAATGTTAACGTAAACTATACAGATCTTGTCATTTAGCTCAAACTGGTCAGATCACCTGTTTGCTTTGCTTGAATTCTGCTCAATTTTTATTCTACCTAGATGTTTAGAATTTTTTATACATTTTCAGCTTTAGAATCAGCTTAATAAAATGGATCAAAAACCACTTTGAAACAATTTCAAGCATCCCTAATGCCATTTTTACTAACAATGAAACCTCTGTCAAGTTTTCTCAGTCTGGAATGTGTATTTTGATACCAGTCTCAGTTGTCGCTCTGAATTAAATCGACCCCATTGAGGTAGGCCGTTCTAATGCCGGTCATTTTTATTTGCCATTTGTATCAAACTATGTGCAGGTAGTCTTCAGACCATCCGTACACACAGCACAATGCACCAATATATCTGCAGATATATCGGCCAACAGCTGTGCTACTGGACCGACGCAATATGTTTGTGAACAACATCGTTCACAGACATATTAGGGATACACACCGGTCAACCGATCTATTGGCCATTGTGTACCCAGTATAAGATACATGATGTAGGTCAGGTTTTTAAACTCCAGTTCCAGTTCTAAATATCCCCCCAATCAGGTCACATTTTCCAATTAATTCCAGAAAGGATGATGAAGCACAAGGGGAAAACAGTCAGGGTACGATACAGAGTTATAAGGAAGTCATCTGCAATTGCACTTGCACTGTGTGCACATAACTACTGTAAATGAAAATATTTTGCCTGTATGCTCTGTAACCAAGGACGTAGCTACCATAGGTGCAGGGACAGCAGCTGCTATGGGTAACAGAGGTGAGGGGCCACCTTCCCTGTCACAGTTACATGTGTTATATATATTGACTTCGATTTTTGCCTTTTGATTATGACACAGCTGTACTGTCTATTATGAAAAAGTGTATAAATGGTGCAAATTGCAAAATGGCCCTTTGTTCTCCTATAGAGATGCATTATTTTAATTGTTCAGTTCTAAAAGGAACATCTATTAAAATATAAATCTGAATGACTGTCTGCCCACAGAAAATAATCACTGGTCCTGGAGGCCGCGTCCTTGAGAGCCAGCTGCTATTCCTTCACTCCTAAAGACATGAAATATGTAGCCAGAGAAAGTCACACATTAACATACAAATAATGGTGACTTAGCTCATGGATTGGAACAGTAATCAGTGCATATCCAGTGTAACAGTGCGGGGGCTCCACAGTCCACAGAGACCTGTATACAAGAGAAACTGGGCAGTTACGAGGCACATTGCAAGGTGCCCTGGAGACACTGATGGAAATGACACAATAGAATAAAATTCCTGTATCTCGCTTTCACTCGAACCACTGAGCCCTTCCTGCCCACAGTATACTCCCCAGTGCAACTCTTACAGGAAAGAAGCATGGCAACAAATCCATTACACAACGCGCACATTACAGACATAACATTCCTTACAGTAACTTTAAAATAAGCTTTGTAATTCAATAACTTTTTAAATGAGATGTCAGCAGCAGAGATACTGAGGGAAAGTATGAAACGGGCAGGTTTTCTGGTTTGCGATTATGGACCAGACTTCATTTTCCCCACAACGTGCCCGGAATCCTGGCACAAAGCAGTCACAGGGATTAATCGTTATTTACAGCTGAACATGCTTCTTAACACACAGCCAACACTGCGCCTGGCATCACGTCATGATTACACATCCACGCAGGGTGGCACAGCTGGCATAAGCACACATTGATCTGTCTCCCACACACTGACCACCTTTGGAAATATGCACTGAAATGAATGGGGATGACCATTTTGTGGATTAACCCAATATTGATGAAAAGCCAGCCTCAGTGTACCAGGAACTAGTGACATCAGTGAGGCATGAGGCACAAAGGGACAGCCTCCGCTGTGTGTAGGCAACAGGTACAGTTTAAATTGCACAATAGGGACTTCAGAAGTAAAAAGTTCTCTGTAAATAAATACATAAGTCATAATAATAGCATCAGTTTCGTCATTACACTGTTATCAGTCCATATAACTAAAGAATGATGTCTCTTCTCTTCTCTTAAAGATGAAAGCCCCATTCACTTTATATGGATTACAAAGACAATTGAAGTCTCTAAATAGTTCAGGAGAAGGACATGAAGTGATGGGCCAAATACAGAGCAGACATATCTGAGCAACTACATACTGTACTGTATATTCTTCTGATCTGCAATAGGTGGTCTGTTATGTATATTAATCTAGACACCTGGAATGCAAACAAAAATCATCAGATTACATTGTGACAATGGCGGAGACGACAGATGCAAGGCCTAAAGCTAAAGTTCAAAAATGGCCAGAATGCTCGCCTTCAGTTATCCGATTGGTTGACCTTGACAAAAAATATCAGCCAAAATGTCGATATACTGTAGTGCAGTGTGTGGGCATTCTTGAAACTCTGCCTGTATTTCCATCAGTTTATCCCGATTACCTCAAACCTCCTTGAGGGCAGGCATATGCAAAGTCAGTGTGCCGACCAATACAATGATTTGGTAAGTGTTCTTCACAAACCAGCTGTGCATATACATTTACCAATCCGCCACTCGACGTGCCAGGCTGCAAAAACCAGTAGTGACAGGCTGTTTCTGCAGCTGGCGTATGGGTCTGTCGGCGGTGTTCTCTATACACACAGGCAGATGTACCGATATATCTGCCGTGTCTCATAGCTGATGTGATATGTCTGTGAACTACATCGTTCTCCGACATATTGGGGGGGGGGGAACAGCACAACCTCCCAAAGGGTTAATGGTCCCTTTCCCAGCTGACAGGACACTGAGCTCCTGAGGGAACTATTAGTTGTTTTACTCCTGCAGCATATACAGGACTCTGCAAACTTTATGGTGGAAGCCATAAAAGAGATTGGTTTGCTTAATGCACGCACCACCGCTATGGCAGTGTCCGCACGCAGAGGCTTGTGGCTATGCCAGTGGACTGCTGATGCGGACTCCAGGAAAGGCGTGGAAGGCCTGCCATTCACAGGAGAGGCCTTGTTTAGAGACGAACTAAATAAATGGATCTCCAAGCTACTGCGGATAAGTCTATGCATCTTCCTTCCGCAGCTCCCCCAGCCAGGAAAGCTTATTCAGCTTCCAATTTACATTCCTTTCGGACAGCCAAGTTTAAGGGAAAATCCAGAGGTGCTTCTACGTCTTCCAGAGGAGCAAGAGGTAAACCACGCAAAACAGCAAATGCAGGTGCTCAGGAACAGAGCTCAGGCTCTGCTTCCTCAAAGCCTTCAGCATGACAGTGGACCACGATGCCTGGAGGACCGTCAGGTGGGAGCCCAACTAAAATTCTTCAGTCACATCTGGTCAAGTTTGTGCCGGGATACCTGGGTTATATCTCTTATTTCCCAGGGCTACAGACTGGAGTTCCAAGACCTCCCACCTCACATATTCTTCAACTCAGGCTTACCAGCTTCACAAGATTCAAATATAAAACTTTACAGCAGGCCATCCAAAAACTGGTACCGATTCAAGTCATTGTTCCAGTTCCACCTCATCTGCACAACAAGGGATTCTATTCCAACTCGTTTGTAGTACCGAAACCGGACAGTACGGTACAACTAACTTTGAATCTCAAGTCCTTAAATCCGTTCTTAACAAGTTGAAGATGGAGTCTCTGAGAGCGGTGATCTCAGGTCTGAAGGAAGGGGAATTTCTTGTGTCTCTGGATATCAAGGATGCGTACCTTCACATTCCGATCTGGCTTATCTACGGTTTGCACTGCAGGACTGTCACTACCAGTTCCAGGCCATGCCATTTGGCCGCTCCACGGCACCGAGGGTATTCACCAAAGTGATGGCAGAGATAATGTTACTCCTTCGCAAGCAGGAAGTGAACATAATTCCGTACCTGGACGATCTTCTGATAAAGGCACCGTCCAGGCAGAGGTTGCTGGACAGCATTGGCCTCTCAACCAAACTTCTCCAGGATCAAGGATGAATTCTAAACCGTCCAAGATCTCACCTAGAGCCAACACGGAGGCTCCCATTCGTTGGAATGATACTGGACACTGAGTCGCAGAAAGTGTTCCTTCCCTTGGAAAATACATTGTTAATCCAGTTGATGGTTCGGGATGTCCTGAAGCCAACCCGCATATCGGTGCATCTATGCATTCGCCTTCTGGGGAAAATGGTGGCCTCTTACGAGGCGCTTCAATACGGAAGGTTTCACGAAAGACCCTTCCAGCTTGATCTGTTGGACAAATGGTTCGGATCACATCTTCACATGCACCAGAGGATCCGCCTTGGGGCTCCCTTCTGTTGTGGCTACAGATTTCTCACCTCATCGAGGGTTGGAGGTTCGGAATTCAGGAATGGATCCTGTTAACCACGGACGCAAGCCTCAGCGGTTGGGGAGCAGTCACCCAGGGGGTGCAGTTTCAAGGAAGATGGTCAAGTCAGGAAGTCACCCTTCCAATCAACATTCTGGAACTCAGGGCCATATACAACACCCTTCTGCAGGCCTCACATCTTCTTCAGGATCGGGCCATTCAGGTTCAGACGGACAATGTGATGGCAGTGACGTACATAAACCAACAGGGCGGAACGGAAAAGCAAAGCAGCAATGTCAGAGGTGTCAAGAATTCTCCTCTGGGCAGAGAGAAACACTGTGGCATTGTCGGCGGTCTTCATTCCGGGAGTAGACAATTAGGAAGCAGACTTCCTCAGCAGACATGACCTGAACTCGGGAGAGTGGGGCCTTCACCCGGAAGTGTTCAGGTGCTTGACACGTCGGTGGGGATATCCGCATAATGACATGATGACCTCTCGTCTCAACAAGAAGCTCAAGCGGTATTGTTCCAGGTCAAGAGACCCACAGGCAGTGGCGGTAGACGCTTGACGACTCCATGGGTCTATCAGATGGCGTACGTATATTTCCTCCACTTCCTCTGATCCAAAGAATTCTCAAAAAGGATAAAAAGGGAAAAGGTTCAAGCAATACTCATTGCTCCGGACTGGTCAAGAAGAGCCTGGTACGCGGACCTTCTGGAGATGCTCCTCGAAGATCCGTGGCCTCTACCTCTTTGCGAGGATCTTCTGCAATAGGGGCCGTTTGTCTATCAGGACTTACCGCAGTTACGTTTGATGACATGAAAGTTGAACAGCCGATTCTAGCCAGAAGAGGAATCCCTAATAAAGTTATCCCGACTATGATCTAAGCCAGGAAGGGGGTAACGTCTAAACATTACCACTGTATTTGGAAGAAATATGTCTCTTGGTGTGAGGGCAGAAAATATTCTGCTGTGGAATTCACCTGCTTTTTCTGCAGGCAGGTGTGGTCCAGATGTTTTTGAAGGGTGTTCTGCGCACCCAACCTCCCTTTGTGCCTACCACGGCACATTGGGATCTCAATTTGGTGCTGCAGTTCCTCCAATCGGACTGGTTTGAACCGTTATAGGAGGTTGACGTAAAGTACCTTACGTGGAAGACCATTACAATGACGGCCTGTTGTGTCGGAGCTAGGGGCATTGTCTCACAAGAGTCCCTACTTAATTTTTCATGAGGACAGAGCTGAACTCAGAACTTGTCAGCAATTTCTTCCTAAGGTGGTGTCCGCGTTTCACATCAACCAACCTATTGTGGTTCCGGCTGTTATGGACACCTCTGCTACTTCAAAGTCTTTGGATGTTGTGAGGGCTTTGAAGGTGTTTGCAAAGAGAACAGCTCATCACAGGAAATCTGACTCACTGTTCGTTCTATATGATCCCAATAAAATTGGGTGTCCTGCTTCAAAGCAGACAATTGCACGCTGTATCAGGTTCACTATCCAGCATGCTTATTCCACTGCAGGTTTGCTGGTTCCGAAATCTGTACAGGCCCACTCTACTAGGTCGGTGGGTTCTTCCTGGGCGGCTGCCCTGGGTGTCTCGGCTTTACAGTTCTGCCGAGCAGCTACTTGGTCAGGTTCGAACACGTTTGCTAAGTTCTACAAGTTCGATACTTTGGCATCTGAGGACCTTCAGTTTGGTCAATCCGTTCTACAGGAACCTCAGCACTCTCCCACCCGGTTTGGGAGCTTTGGTACATCTCCATGATACTAAATGGAACCCCAGTATCCTCTAGGACACAAGAGAAAATAGGATTTTAATTACCTACCGGTAAATCCTTTTCTCGTAGTCCGTAGAGGATACTGGGCGCCCGCCCGGTGCTTCGTTCTTCCTGCACTGTTACTGGGTTATGTATTGTTGGTTCAGCTGTTGCTGTTCCTGTTTAAAGTTGGGTTAGCATAGCTTTCCTCTGTTTTGTGTGTGCTGGTTCGGAATTTCACCAGTATCTTTATCTACCCTTCTCTCAAAGTATGTCCGTCTCCTCGGGCATAGTTTCCTAGACGGAGTCTGGTAGGAGGGGCATAGAGGGAGGAGCAAGCCAAAACTATCAAATTATTAAAATGTCCATGGCTCCTAGTGGACCCATCTATGCCCCATGGTATTAAATAGAACCACAGTATCCTCTATGGACTACGAGAGAAAAATTTACCTGTAGGTAATTAAAATCCTATTTTCTGTCTCCCTCCCTCTGTCATCTACCATGTTAAACCTCCAGATTTTTTTTCTGCCTGTCTCATCCACTGATACTTTCCCTTCATGTCTCAGTGAACTCTTTCAACCCAATTTAGCCCCTGTACTCCCTCCAACAGAAACCTCAGATACCATCTACTTCTATGCGTCACCCTCTTCCTCTACCCTTCACCCTCTTCCTGTCACCCACTGCCTCTCCTTGTCACCTACATCCTCCCACTGCCCCCCATTCCATGGCATCACCCACTGCCTCCCCCTGTACCCATTCCCTGGCATCACCCACTGTCACTCACTGCCTCTTCGTCTCCCACTATCTCTCCCAGTCACCCACTGTGCCACTATCTCCCCATCAACCTCTCCCTCCTGTCACCCCCTGCCTCTCCAATGCATCACCCTCTCCCTGTCATACTGAACGGCATTCCCTTTGAGGACATGCCCCTTGCTGCAAGGCCATGCCCACTTCTCCAGGAACGCACATACCGAAAAGTACCCCCCCCCCCCCCCCCATCCTCTTTTACCTGTAGGCAGCTCATTATAAGGAAGCAAGGCGCTGGATACTACAAGAGATCACAGAGGCTGAGATTGTACATGGCATACACTTTCAAATCTAGGAGAGCTGATACAGCAGGATCAGAAGTAAAAGCGGTTAGTAAAAAAAAAATAAAAAAAAGGAAGAATAATACCACATACACCTACCTGCTATTTTTGTCTTACAACAACCTTGGACAATTGTATTAATTTGCTGATAACACTTATCCCTTGACTTGGAGTTGGTGCTTGGTGCCTACACAGTTATGTGATATTATTGTACGATGTTTGTACTAATGTGTTTTTCCGCTGTAAGCTGTTCGTATCTTTTTCTATGGAGAACTACTGCTTCAAATAAAGATTTTGTTTTGTTTTAGTCTAACCAGGCATCACTGTTTTCAGATTAGGAGACCTTGCTACTACAGGCATGCAATTTTCAGGCATTAATGTAATTACATTATTGGGCATTATATTCTTCCATAATATAAACATTTCTCCAGCTAGTAGATTACTGTTAGCATAGCTAGGAGTATCACTACAGCAGGCATGTTACTGAGCATTACTAGTTTTTCTACTAGGAATTCTGGTGTCGACCTAATGACTGTGTACTGATCATCCGGATTCCATGCTATATGCATTCAGCTGGCATACCACTGGGCATTAATGTTCGCATATTAATGAACATTATTACTCCACACTAGTTACCATTTCGTCAAAATTATGGAACAACATAACAGTAATGTCAGAGCCGACTTGTGTGCACGCCCAAACTGAGCAACACTTGAATGCTCCCCCGGGCACCATCTAGTGGCCACCAGCACGGAAAACACTTGAATTCCCTCCACAGAGATGAGGAGCAGCATTAGCCTTTTGTTATGCAGCATTACAGTTGCCATTATTACTACACCTACATTCATGCCTGCTGCTGTTGTAATTCTAACTGTAGAGATCTTACTGCCCATTATTCCTGCTCTCCATATAACTACTACAATGAAGCAACCACTGAAAATATATATGTGCATGTTATGCTTCTGGGTATGATATAATTGGCTCTACTGGCTCTACTGTACTGTAGCCCAAAACAACCAACTAGTTTTGATTAATCTAGTGTAGGTTGGACTGATGGATACAAATCCTGATTACTACCAATTATTATAGAAGGTAAATAGTAATTTTAGTGAATGTCTGATACACAGAATGTTAATAGTACAATCTGACTTTATTACATTCCATACTAGAAAAGTTTTGCCAATATGGAATAAAGGACTATACAGTCTGCATTATACTATGTACCCTTTTCCCTCTTGTGTGACAGTGTTCTGTTGCTCCTCTCTCTGTGCCCACTTCATGCAGTCAATGCCAGTGCACCACACCCCCATCTGACTTCTTTGTCTCTCACTTGTTCCCATAGCCCCCCTCCTCCTCTCTCCTTCCCACAGTGCACTTTCACCAGTCTGGTTTCCACTTGTTGCTTCTGCTCGTCTGTGGTCTGACACTGCCTTACTGTTCTTGTCACCAGGGCTGGTCATCACACCCGACAGCTCAAAGAATTGTAATGGCAGATGTCACTAGAGTGAAAAGTGTTAATACAGTAAATGATAATTGCTCAGATTCTTCCAGTGTATTATACAACACATGTCCCATATGGAGTGTACAGGAGAAATGTATGCCAGCTTTGTACATGAAGTGTAACAAATCAATGAACCTCACTCAATCCGGCTGTGGTTCATTAGGTCGACATACATTGGGTCGACCACGTTTGGTCAACATGCATTAGGTCGACATGATCACTAGGTTGATATGGTCATTAGGTCGACATGTGCTGGGCCGACATGGAAAAAGGTCGACATGAGGGTTTTTTTTTTTACTTTTTGTGGTGTCGTTTTCTTCAAAAAGTGATGGGTAACCCCAATTAGTGCACCGTAACCCCTCGCATGGCGAGCGAGCTTCGGGCACGGTGCCCCGCTGCCCTAGGCACAGGTTACTGTTCCCAATCGTAGTCCACATGGATCGTTAAGTATGAAAAAGGTCAAAAAATTAAAAAAATTGTGATAAACTCATGTCAACCTTTTTCCATGTCGACCAAACGTGGTAGACCCACTGTATGTCGACCCAACTCATGTCGACCTAATGACCGCCATCCACTCAATCCAGCACTTCGTAGACAGAGAAGATCTTAAATGCTTACGAACGCAGTTCATGTACTGTACATTGTGCCCTCTCTGGCCAAACATATATGCTGCCAATTTGGACAAAATATGGTAAATTGGCACTAAAGTCATCTTGAGACCACGAGGGGCCTATCAGCGTGCCTGGCAGAGAACACACACCAGCAATGGCGGCCATCTTCTAATAACGATAGATAGATAGATAGATAGATAGATAGATAGATAGATAGATAGATAGATAGATAGATAGATAGATAGATGCAAAGTATATATGATATGCACAACAAATTTTCTGTCTATAATTATATTTCTAGCAGGGCCCTCTTACCGCTTTATCTATCTTTTACTAACGCAGTCTTGTTTTATTAAAAGGTTTGTCCCCAATTGTAAAGCATCATGGACTATGCTAAACGTAATGCTATTAAATGTCCTTTCATAAATGACACTTTAAAATCTACACGTTATATTTACTTAAAGAACTCTAATACTTTCAGGGGACTACATAGCCGGTGTGCGGGATGCCGGCTGTCAGTTTGTTGGAAGAAAAGTAAATATAGTAAAACTGTACGTTATTGGATGAAGACTGGGCGATGATCCATTTCAGGATGTCATTTAATTTCCCAATCTTGATGTACTTCCTCCGAGAATAGCGTTAATTTTCAGAATCCAACTCTCATTGGAAGAGAGAGGTAGGATAATAAATTACTTCTGCTGTGGCGCCATTAAGGGCAGCACACTGTTGAATATTACGCACATGGAGAGTAACAGTTTGTAAGAAATAAAATACAGCAACAAAAGAAAATGAACAGAAAACTTGTAGTTAAAAAAGTATTTAATTAAAACAACTGTATTTATTGGTCAGTTTTCATAGATGACTAGAACAGGTCACATCTACAGTATATAACCATTATGTCTTTGTCTATTTGGATGAAATCAGTGTATGGATGATGTAAAGACAAAACAGTGAGCAATGCTGGTCATACATACACTGTTGGGTGCACACTGTAGGAAGAAATCACACTGAAATCGATATAAACGGCAAAAAGAGGTTAGCGAGGATCACCAAGTGTTTTCATTGATTGCAACTATACTGCTATCCAGATTAGCGTGGAGCTCGAATACACAACTAAATCTGTGCAATTTGGTCACACATGGCATCACTAGTGATAAAGAGGCTGAAAACCACACAAAGCCCTGTACCTCTGCATAGCCCTGCCTAGCATGCAAGCATTCCACACCCAGCAGCAAGCTTCCTAAACATTGTATTCTAGTAACTAGTAAAGTTGTTGAGATGGTATCTACAAGACAGGGGGAAGTAACTGGATGGTCATGGAGCTGCCACTCTGACAACAATACTCCAGGCACCAAAGCCTTGAGAATACAATGTTGGTGGCTAAAGCTCTACAACTTGCCATTCGGCCACAAGGGAAGGTGACATTTGGTCTGAGGTACTAGCCAGTGGGTTTAGTGGAAAGCTGGAAACCCGGACATGCACAGGGTAGGCAAATAACAGGGAGGGGGTAATCATTCAGGAATCCATCTTGGCTCCTCTCTACTTTTTTCATTTCCTCCAAGCGCATAACATGAAAGATTCTGCATTGCATCTTCATTAGGAGGCTTTTAACAGGCAGCCTGAAGATTACAGGGTATTCATATAGAGCCAGACACACTTCTGTCTCTTCTCACATTAACCCCGACACTCCTGTAAAGCTGCACTGTCTCCTATACAATACTGCAACCTAGGAGTGGGAATGTCCTACTGTCAACATGAGGCATGTAAGATATTTGTGCCTCATTCCTCACTGGTTCTTAGAGAACTAATAGGCAGCACTGACATGAGATACTTGTTCAGTTGCATCCACTGTGTGTAGGTGACAAGCCCACTGTAACTATTGTTTATGTCTGTAACAAGTCAAGTAATTATCATAATTTACCTAGCAGAGGAATAACAGATGGACAAGTGACTAATAGGACACCAGAGACAACAGCAATTATGTGCAATCACATTGTTAATTATCCATAAACAGTACACAGTCTAGTCTTCCCATCCAGTTGTAAAGGGCTGGATTTACCAAGCAGTGCTAGGCGGCACAAGCTTCACGCACCTGCAAATGTGGCTATGCAAAAATACAGCGGAATTGCAAACCAAAAAAATTAGCCAACTGATTAAAAAAGGCATTTGTTTCACATCAACTATCAAGATCTCCAGCTAAGTGAAAGATTAGATTTTGTAATTTTGTGACAGACAGTTAAAAGCATTTGCAAATAACATTTGTCATTTATATTGTATAGCTAAGGTATAGGGTCTCTCCAGCAAATTAAGGGGTTAATGAAGGGGGCAGTTGGTGGCAACGGGCTCTCTCAGTGATCGTCTGCTGTAGCCTGGGCAGCACGGATCACCATGGTGACCTTTTGGAAAAGGCTTAGTTGGGCTGGAAGGAGAAGGGAGGATGGGGGAATGTTTACCAATTCAGTCAACTGAGAGGGCAGAGAGGTGGAGGAGACACAGAAGGAATAATCTCTCAGATATGCCACCCTCCATTTAAGGGCCCTGGGTCTCAGTGTGGAGTAATGGAAAGGGGCCCCAAAGTGAACCTGATGGAGAATGGGCTGTTATTTCATGCAAACTTTAGAAAACCAAATTAGCACTGTACAGCATCACACCACATATCCAGAGATAACAAAATTGGTTTTAATAATTAGGAACTTATTCAGCTTCAGTAGCAGTTTTGCTAATTTTGCACAACTGTAACTGCTAGCACTCACATGCTGGGAGCTGCTCAGCACAGGGCAAGGCCGCCCAGCATGCTAATGACTACCAGCGATGTGATCGCAATTCAACTGCGACTGCATCACAGACCCTGCAAAACAAGGGAAGCCCCCCTGGCTGCGAAGGCAGGCACAGTGCTGCCATCTTTCCTGTCGCAGTGGCCCTGTGTGAAGAAGTCACACAGTCATCCCGAAAATGGTTCTGACCCACTGCATTCCCATCGCTACGCCCCCACAATGCCATCCCCAATCCAATCCAAGGCCCTTAGTTCTATTTTCTGCCATAGCCCTGTCCTGTAGAACAAAATAATAATAATAATAATTATAACAACAACGAAAATAGTATAATATGCTTTGCCATTTCATTATAGCCAACTTTATTTGTGGAATTAATTTCAATATATTTATGTATATTAAGTTTACAAAAACCATGACCAATATTCTAGTAAGCTTCAAATGCATCCTTTCCTCACGTTATATAACTATCACTCAGGAATGCAGCTAAAATGCCGGCATTCTGGTGGTTGGGATGCTGCTGTCCGGGTTTATTGATAACTAGCATCCTGTCTACCGGTAACGCGCATGTAGAAGCATATTTTCACCCACAGAACGCAGAAAGTGACCTTGTGGTGGTAAATCAGGTTTTCCTAGAGTTTTATCATTACCCACTGATGATTCCATAGTGCTGTGTAAAACAGAGATTAGTGACCTACAAATAGCTAGGAAAATTATCTATTCAAAAGGAACAGACACCTGGGTAAAGCCATTTATAGAGCCTTTTTTTTTTTTTTTTAAAGTGACTGATGTATCAAGCAGTAACAAGAGTGAAGAAGTGGTGAGGTAACCTTTATCAAGTACATTCTATACAGAGGGAAAAGGTAGCAGGTGCACAATCTCACACTAGCTCAACCTGTAGTAACCAGAGGCCAGGAATATGCTAAGTGCCTCTGGTTACTACAGGTTGAGCTAGTGTGAGATTGTGCACCTGCTACCTTTTCCCTCTGTACACTTTACTAAGTCTCAAGCAGAGTAGCACCTCACTACCTAATTAAGGTGTGCAAATTAGGGCCCTTTTCCCTCAAGTACATTCTATAAAATGCTAGGTAGAAGCTGATTGGTTGGTATAGGCAACTTCTCCACGCTTTTTACTGCTTGATACATCAACCTCATATTCTTCAAGGAGCAAAGAGCCCTTACACTGGTGAAAACATTAATGTTTGCCAGCTACACAGCCTTTTAACCATTTGCTGGCATGGTCACATTGTATGCGATCATACCAGCAAGTGGTTTATCTGATCTGGTCACAAATGATGTGACTAGTGTGTGCGCCTGCCGGAAGAGAAACTTCCCGCAGCTATCACTCTCGGAGGGGCCTTTTCGACCTCTCTGCTGATCGTCCAGCACAGCAGTACCCCCCCTACCCCCCCACCCAGAGGATGCAGACATTAGTAGCCGCTGGGAAAATGTAAATAACCCACCCAATGTTTACCTGGTATCTGCTGCTGGAAAAATGAAAGTCACAATGTTACCGAAGGTGACAAACCAATATTCTGATGATTGGGAAGGGGGGGGGACCATTTTTAAAAAAATATCAAAAGTATTTTATTTTTTTTAACAAAAATCATTTTGGATACGTTTAAATACACGTTCTTCACCTAATTCACTCATTAAAAAAAAACTGCCAATTTCTGAGCAGTTTTTTTGAAGGGAAAAAAATGTCAGTTACTGCAGGTGGTTAATGATTCACTGTATTATACACTTGAACAGGGGTCACTACAGTAATAGCTTCCCAGTGTCCACTGTCTTTGACCCAATACTTGTTTTGGTTTGGCAATGGTAAGTTAACCATTCTGTGCCAGATACATTTTGTATTGAAAGATTTGTTTGATAAAATCTTGTGATTACTGAAGTAAACTATCTACAGTATGTATATATATATATATATATATATATATATATATATATATATATATATATATATATGTATATATATATATATATATATATATATATATATATAAAATCATTACTGCTTTTTCAATAATAACCTGGATTTTTAAAGGGTATCCAGTTGATAGGGCTACAGTAAAAAGATAGACAGTCAATGCGTGGACCCCAAAAGGTTGACGTGCAAAAGATTGACATCACAATGGTCGATTATTATTATTTTATTTTATCTAAGATCTTTCATCATATACCATCTACGTGGACTATGACTGGGAAAAGTAGCCTGTGCTGAGCGCAGCGGTAGTGGAGTAAGGCACCTTGGCCAAAGCGTAGCGAGGGTACACATTTCTACTAATTTGGCTCAGATACATACAAAATGACACAAAAAACCTGTGTCGTCAATTTCTGTGTTGACAATTTTCCTGTCGACCTTTTGACCCTCTGAACCTTTTGTACCTGTCGACCTATTGACTATCTTTTTACTGTAGATCTATTGAACCAAAATACAGTGGCAAAGAACATCTTACATACTGACTGTTTCAACAGTACCTTGATCTGGTCAAAATGTGCAGAGTAAAAGATTTTCACCACAACTAGAATTTTTAGGGATCAATATAATTGCAATGTGCAAAAAATATACTCTAAATGGTGACTATATTACTGGTAAATAACATTTACATTACATCCCATGAGTTAATACTTTACCCACAAATGATACAGAGGTGAAGTTTCAGAACTAAAGTCTAAAGAATATTTTATCTGCTTTATTACTGGAAGCCATGTTATATATGAAGCTTGAAGACCTGCCGCATACTAGCTCTGGGTACCCACCACAGAGTATTCTGTGTACACAGTCTGCTGTGTTGATATAGGACCTTAGAATAACCTTCTATCAGGATGTTCCAGAGGGAGTCGTGGATTAAAACATTTTTTTTGTTAATTAAGAGTTTTGTAAGTGTATGAGGAATTTGAAATCCTTCTTCAAAGTTTGCACACAGCCCCCTCACTCCCCCTACACACCTTCCAGGGGCAGTACAAAAGGATTCCTTACATCAGTGAGTTTTCTTCCCTGCCCCCTTCCAATTGTTTAACTTGAGTAGAGAGGCACAGGGAAAATGTTTGCAAAGTTTCAAGGGGCACCTCATTAACTATTTCTCTCCTAGAGTAAGAAAGATGCAGCAAGAGGTTTGTTTTTATGCGATATGAGCAGGTTGTGAGTATTCAGGGCTATATGATCTTGGCAGCATGTACCCAATGTAATAGTACAAATTCAGCACCCTCTAGTAGAATTACAGACACGGGCGGCATAATGATCTGGCCTCCGAATGTACAGTATCAAGGCAGAGCAGACTAAAATCACGGCACCATTAGTTAAAAAAATAAGTGTACAGTATACACGAGGAAGAAAAAGTGTTAGAAACGACTTAAACCGTAAATAGTTGTTGCACTGCCATGTAGCCTATTACATCACACAGCTTGAGAAATGTCAGTGCTCTGTAAATAAGCTATAGCCATAACATCTCATACATAGATTCTGCCACTGGTGACTATGTTCCACTGCAAAATTTGTGTGCGGCACCTGTTTAGCACTGCTGAGGCTGTAGTACTTATTATCCTGCAGCACAATAATCTAGGAGTGCTACACAAATCTAAAGTAACAGTCAGTGTATCTCGTAGCTGCCGATATATACTGCTTTAAGTTTCCATACGGCAAAAGGGAAGATAAATGTTTTATGAGACAGTATGGTTGGATTCTGGTGTCTTGTATTTAATCCCAAGAACTTCATTCTCCTCCTATATTATGCAGAGACAAAAACGCTCAGTTACCTGCACACAGCAAGCTAGAGCAGGTACTGTGACGCCACGTCCTCACCACTTACCACATCACACACAGCACATGTGACACAACCCAGCCTGTGGTGTCTTAGTCAACTGTTAAATACACAAGAAGACATGACTGACTTTATTAAGATAATAACTTGGAGATAAAACAACACAGACCAAAAAATTCCCAACACCCCCCCTCCCCACTTCCCAAACTCCTCAGGCACCGAGAAAAGTGGTCTAGACGCAACTGGAGGAGGAACACTCTCTGAATGCCAGTATAGAATGTCCTACCACAATGCCAAGCTGCAACAGAATAATGATGCTTTTCACAAGCTGCCAGGTATTTTGCTCAATTCATCTAAAGACTTTGGCCAAGAAAATAAATTAGAAATTGTTTGTTTATGCAAATGTCGCCAAACTTAATGGCTTGGTAACATAACTCAATAGATTGTACACATGGTGAGGGGAAAGAGGACTATTTTTTGGGGATACTATTTAGTTAAAAACAAACAGATGAAATAATTCAAATGTAACTTCTATTATTTATAATAAAATATTATGTTCATCTACCAAAAAGAGGTCTTGTATCAAATAATTTTTTTTATTAAAAAAAAAATGGTGAGTCAAGATAAGCTCTAAAGGTCTGTAGCTTTCAGTGAACAAGCCAAGTCATGGTGAAACGCGCGTCAGAGCGGTAGGTGCCGGTCAATGCACAGGCCGGACCTTTGGAGCTCATCTTAGATAATATGATATCAACAATTGTTATTTATTATTTTGGTCACCTTACTCTATCTACTTCTTCAGTTTATAGTGGACTCTCATTGCTATCCAAACAGCTGATACCCTATCGGGATCCAGGGTTTGGCTCTAACAGCGGCAGATTCATGGACTGCCAATCTTTTTGTCTGTGTTAACCCTTTCTGTGCTCTCATCGTCTTGTTCCCCGCCATAACCAGAACACAGTGGAACAGCAGAAACAGGGTAGGGATGACACCAGATACCTTTTTTTTTTTTTTTTTTTACTACAAATCTCCTGCACTGCTATATGTAATGAAAACGCTCTTTGAAACACAGAATTATCATTATTTCAATCCCATATATAGATATACTCATTTGTTTGTTATATATAAAATAATAATAATAATAATGTAATACAGGGCAACTGTTTGGTAGGTGAACATAATATTTTATTACATGAATATTATATTGAATGTTGGTATCTGATAATTTGAATAGTAATACAAAATATACTATAAAAATGATAGATTACCTCCTCTCACATATACAAATACATAACTCAGTAGATGCAAGGTTCATAGTTTGCATTCATGTTCCTGAAACTGTTACATATTAGAATGTTAAAGGAATCTCTTCCACATAAAAGATCATTTAGGCGTGGCAACTCTGATCAGACAGCTTCATACAAAAGGAACATTGATAGTAATCAACAACCTCATCTCTTAAGAATTATTTTCTAGTGATGACAACATTTTATGACACCCAACTCTGCATGCTCAAACATGTTTTTTGCCTTTTTTAACATCTAATTTTAAAAAGATTGACAACATAATTTTATATCACATGATCTTTCTTATTGGACTTGACAATAACTCACATGTCCCATCATGTGACTTAGGCTCATGTCACATGATCTTTAGGTAACCAGTGCTCATTACAGAATACGTTCTCTCACCCGGAAATAAATACTCAGTGAGTTCAACGTTGCAACTAACAGGAATTAAAACGCACTGCATGATATGCTGAACAATGTGCTGTACAATTTGTTCTGTTATGCAAAGCAATTATTTGTTGCCTCAAAGCTTCTATTACTATGGATTTACTTTTGACTACTGAAAGTCCAAATTATACACTTTTCTACTGCACTTGTACATTATGATACAATATCATGTGATTGCATAGAGACCCTCTTTGTTTGTGAGGTACCCAGCTGGGGCCTCCTAAAAGTGTTCAGAATTTTGAAAGGAAGCAGTAGAGAAGAAGGAAAAAGGCAGCTGGTTTGACCAATCAGCTACCATGAACAAGTGCAAAGACCTTAAGGTGGGGTATCAAATTAGCGACTGCACACATGACCACTATTTTCAAAAAAACAGCATCTGTGACGTTTCCCAAGAAACAGGTTTTTAAGTGATGCACGAGACAGCTGCACAAATGCAAACAACATACTTCTCCAAAGTACCAAGATTTTAGTGGGTCTTAAGTTATAGGGTAAGGGATTGCTACTAAGCAGTTAAGTTTTCATATGACAACAATTTCTTAACAGACCAGTTTAAAATAAATAAATAAAAGCGTGTGATGCACAGAACTTTATGTTCACTTTCTGGAGAATCACCCATTAAAATCTTAAAAGAAGCCCAGTGGTTTACACATTTACCTCAATCGAATTGTTATTATCCTTTATTTATTTAGGGGCACATTTAACAACTAGTGATATTGTTATCACTAGTTATGAATGATAAATTATGCTCCAGCCAATCAGCTCCTGTCATGTCTTTGAAATAGGACAGGAGCTGATGGGTACCATTTATCACTCATAACGAGTGATAACAAGAATATCACTAGTTGTTAAATGTGCCCCTACCATCACATTACATGGGTTGGGTATGAGTTACCACTGCTGGGGATCCCGATGGTCAGCATACTGACCGTGGGATCCCGGCGGTGGAATGCCGGCAGGGGAAGCTAGCGCAACAAGCCCCTTGTGGGCACGCTGGGCGCGCCACGCTGCGGGTTCGGTGGCGAGCTGCACTCGCCACAGGTTCTACTCCCACTCTATGGGTGGTGTCGTGGACACCCACAAGTGGGAATAGTACCTGCTAGTCGGCATGCCAACTGTCGGGATTTAGAGGGGGGTGGAAAGTAGCTGTCGGTTATGTGACTGGCGGTCTCCTGACCGGCAGTCACATAACTACATCCACATTACACAGTGCTAATAACACAGCAATATGAAACAGAAGGTAAAGATGTTCAAATAAGTCTACAATCTAATATGCGGAGGGAACACGTGATACAAAGGATAGCAGATACATGTTTATGGCATACTTGCCAACTTTTCATAGACCGGGTCCAAGTACTGCATGGTGCTATAGATTGTGTAATTTCTGCCCCAATGCCTACTGTATAATGCCACAATTTGTAGTATTGTGCAGCTGTGGGGTGGGACGGCGATTATACAAATTGCTCTGGATAGCCCACTTCAGTTGTTTGGGAGTAGAGAGACTGGTATACTCTATCAGAAGTACAAGAGAAGTCCCTGAAATTCAAGAGCTTCCCAGCTATGCAGGAGAAGGCCCCTAAATTCAAGAGTCTCCAGGATTAGGAAAGTATGGTTCATACATATAGGAACTGTGGTAGATCCTCAAAAGTCCTATTTCTACGGTTTCTATCACAGCTAAGAAAATGGCATTCTATACCAACACCTACTAGAGTTTCCCAGGATTTGATGTATTTTTCTAACAGTTAGTAAGTGCAGTACATTGTGACATTAAACAGACATCAAAATCAGACTTTTTTTTTTTTTCCAAAGGACAATCTGCCCCAGGTCTAAAATTATTGACATTTTTCACATCCTCCTAGAACAGCAGCTTATATTTCCTGTTTACTGATCTGGTCCCATTGGGATCAAGCAGGGGATTTCCTCCTGTCAAAAGATTCCCTATACGTGAAGTCTATGACTGTGTCACAACCACTGTACAAGACATTGGTTGAATAATTAGGACACATTTCAGAGATCTCACTTATCTACACCAAAAATGACATGATGCCTCCTTTGTGTATACAGGGTCATTTCTGCATCAAGATGAGGATAGGATACCTTTTAGTTCAGTGGCCCAAATGTATTAACTCAGTGGTTCTCAAACTCGGTCCTCAGGACCCCACACGGTTCACGTTTTCCATGTCACCCAGCAGCTGCACTGTGTATCGCCAACTGTCACATTTGAAAAATCTACAGGTGACCTGCAAAACATGAACCATATGGGGTTCTGAGGACCGAGTTTGAGAACCTGTGTATTAACCCTTAACAAGAGATAAAGTTGAGACGCATAAAGAGTGATAAATGACCAGACAACCAGCTCCTGTTATTTTTCAAACAAAGGGGTTTATTTACTAAGCCTTGGATGGAGGTAAAGTGGACGGAGATAAAGTACCAGCCAACCAGCTCCTGTCATTTTTCAAACACAACCTGTAACATGGCAGTTAGGTGCTGTTGAATGGCTGGTACTTTTTCTCCATGCACTTTATCTCCATCCAAGGCTTATTAAATAGACTCCAAAACCTGTTACATGGCAGTTATGAACCTGATTGGCTGATCATTTATCTTTCATTATCCGTCTCCACTTCAGCTCTTGTTTAGACTTAATACATTTGGACCCATACCTCTTAATGACAGACACCTCAAGCAAAGCATGCTGGGAGCAGCCCAACTCTGATTAACAGAAGTACTATCATGAAACTGAAAATAGAAGGTCAGTTGCACAATTACATTTTACCCACAACTGCAATGATTTAAAAACTTTTTCTTTAGCATCCACTCTTGGGAACACGGCAACTTTGGGCATAGAGGCTGAGCGCTAGTAGCAGGTACTTAATAGATTAACAATCTAAACTAGTGCTGCATCTCTTTTTTACCCTCCAAACTGTATCAGCACCATCCCGGTACATTACCATTGGTTCATCAGAAAAGGGTGTGACCCAGATCAAATGGTGCTCTTCAGGATCCGCAGCATACTGTAAGTGCATCAGCCACAGCCTACAACAATTTAGAGGTGGTGGGCTGCTTGAGGTCATTCTGTTTAAAGGATTTATGTATAAATGCAGAGGTACAGTATGTTATGATAAAATAAACTTTTTGCATATTCTTACAGCATGTCTATTTCCATACTATCTGTTGAACAGACCATGTTTGTGTTTACAAGTTCTGAATCTACCTTCCATATGTTTGTGGTTGGCTATATCGGACTGTATTATGTCTGATAAAAAAAGATAACTGAACTATTTCCCTGTTTAGCTAAGTATTTCATCTGTTCAACACATCGAGCCAAATTAGCAAACATCGAAGCATGACAACCAGAACATGTCCATAGGTGAGCAGACAAGGCAGTTACCAGAATGAGCAAGGCGAGCTGATTAGTTGCTATGGGCAACTTCTCCACTCTATTCACCTTCCAATGTTTTAGCTGTTGGAGTTTGTGGAGCAGGTGTGAGCACTGCAGACCCCGAGGTCAATCCGCAGGCCAGCCAGCATACCAATACCCACCAGCGCTGCAATCGCAATCTAATTGCAACTGCCTCGCTGATTTGTGGAAGACCCCTGCCTCCGAAGTAAGGCTGTGAAGGCAGGCACAGAGCCGCCATTTTTCATGTTGCATCGGCCGCGTGTGACATTACACGGCTACCCCGAATCTGCCCCTCCAACGCCACATCGCCGCCCCACGAATGCCCATGTCTGTCAATCAGGCAGAGGCGTTCGCATAGTGAGATACGATCGCATCTTCCCAGCCCGCGCACGCACAGTGCAGGTCTTGTGTGTTTGCACTACGGCAGGACCGGGGAGAATGTGATCGCATCGTACCTGCTAATGCAGATGAATAAGGTCCTAGGCCCTCTGCTGGCATAGGGGCTAATTCAGACCTGATCGCTGCTGTGCGTGTTCGCACAGTATCAATCAGGTCTGAAGTGCGCATGCGCCGGTGCCGCAGTGCGCCGGCGCATGGCAGACAGCCGACAGCTGTCTTAGCCCTGCAATTGCTCTGCCTGATTGACAGCATCACCGCTGTGTGATGCTTTTGTACTTGTACGACGGGACAGGGCCTGATATGCAGTGCGGACTAGCCCTGTACTGGGCGTCCCCCCGCATGTCAGGGAAGCTGATCGTAGATGTGCTAAATTTAGCACATCTACGATCAGGTCTGAATCACCCCAATAGTCAGTTGTCCATGCTCAACTACATGCAATTGTTGGTATAATGGTGGCCTCATTGAAGTTGATGCCTTTTACTCATTTCCATTTGCAGCTTTTTCATGTTCAGATCCCAGCGAGTTGGTACAGGGCCAATGCACGACTGGAAATACAAATATTCTGCTTGACTGCTCAGACCAATCTGTCTTTGATGTGCTGGCTGCATCAGGGTTGTTCATTCTCTGTAAGAACAGTCAGGACTACATAAGTGTATCAGGTGCAGAGACATCGGGCCTCCAGTTGTAGAGCCAGGAAGGAATCCTCTTTCATTTTCAATATACTGGAACTGCAGGCATTTATGAATGCCCTGACCCAAACACTGAGTGTTCTGAAGCTTAGGGCCAGAAAGCCAGCTACTGCTAAGCTCTATCATAGGGTCTGGAGGGGGATTTCTCCTTCTCGGTTCCTGTCCTGCTTGTAAGTTGGTTTGGATCAGTGGTTTAGACGGTCTTCAATCCAGGGTCAGATATCAGCACTTTCTATTCTATTAAAGAGAAAACTGGCTTTGATCCTAAAGGTTCAGAATTTAAGCCAGTGGGCGATATACATCCAACAACCATGTGTTCTGCCTTTACCATCTTGCTACTTGAATTTAGTCTTGGAGGCCTTTGGAATGTCCACTCTGGCCTCATTCCATGACTAGAAGGTCCAATTCTTGCTGACAATAAATTCAGCCAGACCCATTTTGAAGTTGGCAGCACTGACATGCTGATCTACTTTGTTAGCGTATGATCATGTTGTTGGCTGACCTGGTGGTTCAGCGGTGCAGTATTATGCATCCGTGTTACTGCCAATGCTGCTAGACTGCCAATGCCCCTGCGGCATCAGTAGCTGGTTCAGGAGAGAGGTGACAATAAGGGTGATCACTCCATCCCCAACACATACACCTCACCACAGCAGTTCTGATAGCCACAAGTGACTGCAATTCCCTCCCGACTCACTGCATTGCACTGGCGTCTACTGTTGCGGATTCTGATACGGGTGCAAGTAACTGCAATTGCAGGGGCCAATAGAGTGCTGTTATTTACTTATTTATTAATGTTCAGTTGATATCTTATATGGTTGTTATCTTTTTCCTTACTTGATACTTTATTTTGTCCCTTTATAACTGCCTTGAGTTCTAGCCTGCCTGTCTGTTCTAGCTGCATACTGTGTTTGGGGTAGTTTTAATTGCTGTACCTTTTGGCCAGTATTTTACTACTGTAGTAACTTTTTCGTATATGACATGGTGCAGCATGTTTCATATACAGCATATATTTTTGACCTTCTAATATTTGAGTGGCTTGCTGGAGATGGGGAGACAAAATGGGACTGGCTTTGGCTGTAGAGAAAGAAGGGGGCTGGCTCGAACTGGAGGGACAGAAGGAGGCTGGCTGGAGAGACAGAAGGGGGCTGGCTGGAGAGACAGAAGGGGGCTGGTTCGAGCTGGAGAGACCGAAGGAAGCTGACTAAAACTAGACACACACTGGAGGGCTGGAGAAACAGAAGAGAGCTGTCCGGAGCTGGACACACATTGGGGGCTGTAGCTGCAAAACATTGGGGAATGAAGTTAAAGAGGTAGGTGTGTGTGTGTGTGTGTGTGTGTGTGTGTGTGTGTGTGTGTGTGTGTGTGTGTGTGTGTGTGTGTGTGTGTGTGTGTGTGTGACGGCACCCTAGAGTATTAAAAAAAAAATTCAAGGCACCCCTAGGCCAAAAATTTCAGGGAAATTGAGAAAAAAAATAAGATTTTACTCACCGGTAAATCTATTTCTCGTAGTCCGTAGTGGATGCTGGGACTCTGTAAGGACCATGGGGAATAGCGGCTCCGCAGGAGACTGGGCACAACTAAAGAAAGCTTTAGGACTACCTGGTGTGCACTGGCTCCTCCCACTATGACCCTCCTCCAGACCTCAGTTAGGATACTGTGCCCGGAAGAGCTGACACAATAAGGGAGGATTTTGAATCCCGGGTAAGACTCATACCAGCCACACCAATCACACCGTATAACTTGTGATACTATACCCAGTTAACAGTATGAAATATAACTGAGCCTCTCAACAGATGGCTCAACAATAACCCTTTAGTTAGGCAATAACTATATACAAGTATTGCAGACAATCCGCACTTGGGATGGGCGCCCAGCATCCACTACGGACTACGAGAAATAGATTTACCGGTGAGTAAAATCTTATTTTCTCTGACGTCCTAAGTGGATGCTGGGACTCCGTAAGGACCATGGGGATTATACCAAAGCTCCCAAACGGGCGGGAGAGTGCGGATGACTCTGCAGCACCGAATGAGCAAACTCTAGGTCCTCCTCAGCCAGGGTATCAAACTTGTAGACTCTTGCAAAAGTGTTTGAACCCGACCAAGTAACAGCTCGGCAAATTTGTAAAGCCGAGACCCCTCGGGCAGCCGCCCAAGAAGAGCCCACTTTCCTCGTGGAATGGGCTTTTACAGATTTACGGTGCGGCAGTCCAGCCGCAGAATGTGCAAGATGAATCGCGCTACAGATCCAGCGAGCAATAGTCTGCTTAGAAGCAGGAGCACACAGCTTGTTGGGTGCCTACAGGATAAATAGCGAGTCAGTTTTCCTGACTCGAGCCGTCCTGGAAACATATTTTTCAGGGCCCTGACTACGTCCAGTAACTTGGAATCCTCCAAGTCCCAAGTAGCCGCAGGCACCACAATAGGTTGGTTCACATGAAAAACTGATACCACCTTAGGAAGGAATTGGGAACGAGTCCTCAATTCCGCCCTATCCATATAAAAAAATTAGATAAGGGCTTTCATGATAAAGCCGCTAATTCTGATACACGCCTGGCCGACGCCAAGAGCATGACCACTTTCCACGTGAGGTATTTTAGCTCCACGGATTTAAGTGGCTCAACCCAATGCGACTTCAGGAAATCCAACACCACGTTGAGATCCCACGGTGCCACTGGAGGCACAAACGGGGGCTGACTATGCAGCACTCCCTTAACAAAAGTCTGAACTTCAGGCAGTGAAGTCAGTTCTATTTTGGAAGAAAATCGATAGAGTGGAAATCTGGACCTTAATGGAACCCAATTTTAGGCCCATAGTCACCCCTGACTGTAGGAAGTGCAGAAATCGACCTAGCTGAAATTCCTCCGTTGGGGCCTTCCTGGCCTCACAGTACGCAACATATTTCCGCCATATGCGGTGATAATGGTTTGCGTTCACTTCTTTCCTAGATTTAATTAGGTTAGGAATAACTTCCTCCGGAATGCCCTTTTCCTTCAGATCCGGCGTTCAACCGCCATGCCGTCAAACGCAGCCGCGGTACGTCTTGGAACAGACAGGCCCCCTGCTGCAGCAGGTCCTGTCTGAGCGGCAGAGGCCATGGGTCCTCTGAGATCATTTCTTGGAGTTCTGGGTACCAAGCTCTTCTTGGCCAATCCGGAACAATGAGTATAGTTCTTACTCCTCTCCTTCTTATTATTCTCATTACCCTGGGTATGAGAGGCAGAGAAGGGAACACATACACCGACTGGTACACCCACGGTGTTACCAGAGCGTCCACAGCTATCGCCTGAGGGTCCCTTGACCTGGCGCAATATCTTTTTAGCTTTTTGTTGAGGCGGGACGCCATCATGTCCACCTGTGGCCTTTCCCAACGGTGTACCATCATTTGGAAGACTTCTGGATGAAGTCCCCACTCTCCCGGGTGGAGGTCGTGTCTGCTGAGAAAGTCTGCTTCCCAGTTATCCACTCCGGGAATGAACACTGCTGACAGTGCTAACACATGATTTTCCGCCCATCGGAGAATCCTTGTGGCTTCTGCCATCGCCATCCTGCTTCTTGTGCCGCCCTGTCTGTTTACATGAGCGACCGCCGTGATGTTGTCTGACTGGATCAGCACCGGCCGGTGTTGAAGCAGGGTCTAGCCTGACTTAGGGCATTGTAAATGGCCCTTAGTTCCAGAATATTTTTGTGTAGGGAAGTCTCCTGACTTGTCCATAGTCCTTGGAAGTTTCTTCCCTGTGTGACTGCCCCCCAGCCTTGAAGGCTGGCATCCGTGGTCACCAGGACCCAGTCCTGTATGCCGAATCTGCGGCCCTCTAGAAGATGAGCACTCTGCAGCCACCACAGAAGAGACACCCTGGTTCGTGGAGACAGGGTTATTAAACGATGCATCTGAAGATGCGATCCGGACCACTTGTCCAACAGGTCCCACTGAAAAATTCTGGCATGGAACCTGCCTAATGGAATTGCTTCGTAAGAAACTACCATCTTTCCCAGGACCCGCGTGCAGTGATGCACCGATACCTGTTTTGGTTTTAGGAGGTCTCTGACTAGAGAAGACAACTCCCTGGCTTTCTCCTCCGGGAGAAACACTTTTTTCTGGGCTGTGTCCAGAATCATTCCCAGGAACATTAGACGTGTCGTGGGGACCAGCTGTGACTTTGGGATATTCAGAATCCAACCGTGCTGGCTCAGCACTTCCTGAGATAGTGCTACTCCCACTAACAACTGTTCCTTGGATCGTGCCTTTATTAGGAGATCGTCCAAGTATGGGATAATTAAAACTCCCTTTTTTCGAAGGAGTATCATCATTTCCGCCATAACCTTGGTAAATACCCTTGGTGCCGTGGAGAGTCCAAACGGCAGCGTCTGGAATTGGTAATGGCAATCCTGTACCACAAATCTGAGGTACTCCTGGTGAGAATTGTAAATGGGGACATGCAGGTAAGCATCCTTGATGTCCAGGGATACCATGTAATCCCCCTCGTCCAGGCTTGCAATAACCACCCTGAGCGATTCCATCTTGAACTTGAATTTTTTTATGTATGTGTTCAAGGATTTCAAATTTAAAATGGGTCTCACCGAACCGTCCGGTTTCGACACCACAAATAGTGTGGAATAGTAACCCCGGCCTTGTTGAAGTAGGGGTACCTTAATTATCACCTGCTAGGAATACAGCTTGTGAATCGCCGCTAGCACCGCCTCCCTGTCTGAGGGAGCAATCGGCAAGGCGGATTTTAGGAAACGGCGGGGTGGAGTCGCCTCGAATTCCAGCCTGTATCCCTGAGATACTATTTGAAGGATCCAGGGATCCACCTGTGAGCGAGCCCACTGATCGCTGAAATTCCTGAGGCGGGCCCCCACCGTACCTGGCTCCGCCTGTGAAGCCCCACCGTCATGCGGCGGACTTGGAAGAGGAAGCGGGGGAGGACTTTTTTTCCTGGGAACCTGCTGTTTGCTGCAGCCTTTTCCCCTACCTCTGCCTCTTGACAGAAAAGACCCTCCTTTTCCCCGCTTGTTTTTCTGGGACCGAAAGGACTGAACCTGATAAAATGGCGCCTTCTTAGGCTGTGAGGGGACATGGGGTAAAAATGCTGACTTCCCAGACGTTGCTGTGGAAACTAGGTCGGAGAGACCATCCCCAAATAATTCCTCCCCCTTATAAGGCAAAACTTCCATGTGCCTTTTGGAATCTGCATCTCCAGTCCACTGGCGAGTCCATAAGCATCTCCTAGCAGAGATGGATAATGCACTTACTTTAGATGCCAGCCGGCAGATTTCCCTCTGTGCTGAGTCTTTGATATGGTCAATTGTTAGCAGGATCGTGTCTCTGTCTAACGTGTCAATATCTTCTGACAGTTTATCTGACCACGCAGCGGCAGCACTGCACATCCATGCTGACGCAATAGCTGGTCTGAGTATAATGCCTGAGTGTGTATATACAGACTTCAGGATCGCCTCCTGCTTTCTATCAACAGGTTCCTTAAGGGCGGCCGTATCCTGGGACGGTAGTGCCACCTTTTTAGACAAACGTGTGAGCGCTTTATCCACCTTCGGGGGTGTTTCCCAACGTAACCTATCCTCTGGCAGGAAAGGGAACGCCACTAGTAGCTTCTTAGGAATTACCAATTTCTTATCAGGGGAAGCCCACGCTTCTTCACACACTTCATTTAATTCATCTGACGGGGGAAAAACTACAGGTAGTTTTTTCTCCCCAAACATAATATCCTTTTTTGTGGTACCTGGATGTAAATCAGAAATATTTAACACCTCTTTCATTGCCTCAATCATGCAGTGAATGGCCTTAACGGGCATTAAATTTGACTCGTCGTCGACACTGGTGTCAGTATCCGTGTCGACATCTACTTTTGCCACCTGAGATAGCGGGCGTTTCAGAGCCCCTGATGACTTTTGAGACACCTGGACAGGCACGAGCTGAAGACTCGGCTGTCCCACAGTCGGCATGTCGTCAAATTTTTTATGTAGGAGTCTATACGTGCACTCATTTCCTGCCATAATACCATCCACTCAGGTGTCTGACCCCCAGGGGGTGACATCCCTGCTAAAGGCATCTGCTCCCCCTCCACATCATTATCCTCCTCAAACATGTCGACACAGCCGTACCGACACACTCCACACACACAGGGAATGCTCCAACAGAGGACAGGACCCACAAAAACCCTTTGGGGGGACAGAGTAAGAGTATGCCAGCACACACCAGAGCGCTATATATATACAGGGACTAACTGAGTTATGTCCCTAATAGCTGCTTTTCAATATAATATACTGTATACAGTGCCAATTTTAATGCCCCCCCTCTCTTTTCCCTCTTACTGTACTGTAGAATTGCAGGGAAGAGCCAGGGAGCTTCCTTCCAGCCGAGCTGTGAGGGAAAAATGGCGCCAGTGTGCTGAGGAGATAGGCTCCGCCCCTTTTTTGCGGCGTATTCTCCCGCTTTTTATGGGATTCTGGCAGGGGTATTTACCTCATATATAGCCCCAGGGGCTATATATTGAGGTATTTTAGCCAGCCAAGGTGTTTTTATTGCTGCCTCAGGGCGCCCCCCCCCAGCGCCCTGCACCCTCAGTGACCGGAGTGTGAAGTGTGTATGAGGAGCAATGGCGCACAGCTGCAGTGCTGTGCGCTACCTTGGTGAAGACAGGATGTCTTCATGCCGCCGATTTTCCGGACCATCTTCTTGCTTCTGGCTCTGTAAGGGGGACGGCGGCGCGGCTCCGGGACCGAACATCAAGGCTGGGCCTGCGGTCGATCCCTCTGGAGCTAATGGTGTCCAGTAGCCTAAGAAGCCCAATCCGGCTGCAAGCAGGCGAGTTCGCTTCTTCTCCCCTTAGTCCCTCACTGCAGTGAGCCTGTTGCCAGCAGGTCTCACTGAAAATAACAAATTCTAAGACTATAACTTTCTAAGAGCTCAGGAGAGCCCCTAGTGTGCATCCAACCTCGGCCGGGCACGAAATCTAACTGAGGCTTGGAGGAGGGTCATAGTGGGAGGAGCCAGTGCACACCAGGTAGTCTAAGATCTTTCTAGAGTGCCCACCCTCTTTCGGAGCCCGCTATTCCCCATGGTCCTTACGGAGTTCCCAGCATCCACTAGGACGTCAGAGAAATGGCGCTTAGTGATGACATACTGTAAATGTGAAACCTCTCTACTAAAGAGGCTATGGGTCGCTTAGTGATCTCATGGATGTGAAATTGGTTCTGGCACTGTGCCGGATTATCAATTTTGCCGGATTATCAGTGGTATCGGCGACGGAGGTGCTGCCGGCATCCTGACCCCCTCGCCCCCCTCCCCTGCAGCCTGATTCTACCAAGCATGCTTCCCACAGGCTAACTCCAAGCGTGCAGCCCGACTCCCCGCCACCGCAGCCTTACTACCTGCCCGCAGCCTGACTCTCTCCCCCCCATTCACCCCCTGCAGCCTAACTAACGTTCCTGCTGCCTATTTAAACCCTCCCACATTTTAACAACCACCCACCGCCTAACTCCCCCCCGGCATCTGATGTGTCCGGATTAAAAAAGGTGCAGGAGCAGTAGGTGCCGGAAAATTGAGGGTTTACCTGTAAAATATATATATATATATATATATATATATATATATATATATATATATACACACATACATACACACACACACACACAAACACACACATATATATATATATATACATACATACACATATACACACACACACATACATATATATATATATACATACACACATATACACATACATAAACACACACACATTATATTATATATATACACACACACACACATACATACACACACACACACACACACACATACATACACACACGCATACCCTTACTGTACATACATATACAGTTTGTCATGCCAAATTCTGATCTGAAAATGAGTCAAAGCGGACTTGGTTTTCCAGTGTTTAATATAGTCTATATTTGGAAAGATTACGTTTTGCTTCATTTTCACATCCGATTTTGGAGAGAAAAAAAGGAGTAAAAAAAAAAAAAAAAACTGAGTCAAAACCAACTTGCTCATTTTATATGGGTTGGATGTACCAAGACTTTGCAGTACATCCTGGCACTTACCACATCGATACTGATCACATATGTACTAAAATATGCGATTAGTATCGTAAAGGGCAGCTCTTCCAATAAGATGTCATTTGCGTAGCCGCACTTCAGGGTTTTGTCCATGGAAGTCCCTCTGCGCATGTGCAGAGGACTGCGGTGGCCACAGGGAATGCTGGGAGGAATACGATTGGATCCCTCTCCAGTACGGATGCGGAAAGAAGCCCGTAGGCACCGAACCCCGAGCGTACATATGGGAAATGCAGCTAATACCCTAAAACGGGCTTTTGGACGCATTTTCCCTTTAGTACATCCCGCCCTATGCGAGTCCTCAAGCCTAATTTCAGAGTAAAATTAACGTTTATATAAATACACACACACACACATATATATATATATATATATATATATATATATATACACACACACACACACACACACACACACACACACACACATACAGTGGGGCAAAAAAGTATTTGGACAGCCACCGATTGTGCAAGTTTACCCACTTAAAAAGATGAGAGAGGTCTGTAATTTCTATTATAGGTACACTTCAACTGTGAGAGACAGAATCTGAAAAAAAATAAAAAGAAACACGAAAATAAGATTTTAAACCTACCGGTAAATCTATTTCTCCTAGTCCGTAGAGGATGCTGGGGACTCCGTAAGGACCATGGGGGTATAGACGGGCTCCGCAGGAGATAGGGCACCTAAAAATAACTTTGACTATGGGTGTGCACTGGCTCCTCCCTCTATGCCCCTCCTCCAGACCTCAGTTAGAGAACTGTGCCCAGAGGAGATGGACAATACAAGGCAGGATTTAGAAATCCAAGGGCAAGATTCATACCAGCCCACACCAATCATACCATGTAACCTGGATCATACATTACCAGTTAACCGTATGAACAACAACAACAGTAACGGTCCAAGACCGATTTCAACTGTAACATAACCCCTTATGTAAGCAACAACTATATACAAGTCTTGCAGAGTTTCCGCACTGGGACGGGCGCCCAGCATCCTCTACGGACTAGGAGAAATAGATTTACCGGTAGGTTTAAAATCTTATTTTCTCTTACGTCCTAGAGGATGCTGGGGACTCCATAAGGACCATGGGGTTTATACCAAAGCATCTAATCGGGCGGGAGAGTGCGTATGACTCTGCAGCACCGACTGAGCAAACGCTAGGTCCTCATCAGCCAGGGTATCAAACTTGTAGAATTTAGCAAAAGTGTTTGACCCCGACCAAGTCGCCGCTCGGCAAAGTTGTAATGCCGAGACGCCTCGGGCAGCCGCCCAAGAAGAGCCCACCTTCCTAGTGGAATGGGCCTTAACCGAATTTGGTACCGGCAATCCAGCCGTAGAGTGAGCCTGCTGAATCGTATTACAGATCCAGCGAGCAATAGTCTGCTTCGAAGCAGGTGCGCCAATCTTATTGGCCGCATACAGGACAAACAGAGCCTCTGTTTTCCTAATTCTAGCCATACTGGCTACATAAATCTTTAAGGCCCTGACTACGTCCAGGGATCTGGAATCCTCCAGGTCACTTGTAGCCACAGGAACTACAATAGGTTGATTCACATGGAATGAAGAAACCACCTTAGGCAAAAATTGCGGACGTGTCCTCAATTCAGCTCGATCCACATGAACAATCAAGTAGGGGCTTTTGTGTGACAAAGCCGCCAATTCTGATACTCGCCTTGCTGATGCCAAGGCCAACAACATGACCACCTTCCAAGTAAGAAATTTCAACTCAACCTTGTTAAGGGGTTCAAACCAGTGTGATTTTAGGAACTGCAACACCACGTTGAGGTCCCACGGTACCACTGGAGGCACAAAAGGAGGCTGGATGTGTAGCACTCCCTTTACAAACGTCTGGACTTCTGGAAGAGAAGCCAATTCCTTCTGAAAGAAAATCGAGTATGCCGAAATCTGAACCTTAACAGAGCCTAATTTCAGGCCCAGATCCACTCCTGTCTGTAGGAAGTGGAGAAAACGACCCAGATGAAAATCTTCCGTAGGTGCATTCTTGGTCTCACACCAAGACACATACTTTCGCCAGATACGGTGATAATGTTTTACCGTCACCTCCTTCCTAGCCTTTATTAACGTAGGGATGACCTCTTCCAGAATCCCCTTATTCGCTAGGATTCGGCGTTCAAGCGCCATGCCGTCAAACGTAACCGCGGTAAGTCCTGAAATACACAGGGCCCCTGTTGCAACAGGTCTTCCCTCAGAGGAAGAAGCCAGGGATCTCCTGTGAGCATCTCTTGTAGATCTGAGTACCAGGCCCTTCGAGGTCAGTCTGGGACAACGAGTATCGTCTGTACTCTTCTTTGCCTTATGATCCTCAACACCTTTGTGATGAGAGGAAGAGGAGGAAACACGTAGACCGATTTGAACACCCACGGTGTTATCAGAGCGTCTACTGCCACTGCCTGAGGGTCCCGAGACCTGGCACAATACCTCCGAAGCTTTTTGTTGAGGCGTGACGCCATCATGTCTATTTGAGGAGTTCCCCAAAGACGTGTTATGTCTGCAAAGACTTCTTGATGAAGTCCCCACTCTCCTGGATGGAGATCGTGTCTGCTGAGGAAGTCTGCTTCCCAGTTGTCCACTCCCGGAATGAAGACAGCCGACAGAGCGCTTACATGATTTTCCGTACAGCGAAGAATCCTGGTGGCTTCCGCCATCACGACTCTGCTTCTTGCCCCGCCCTGGCGGTTCACATGAGCCACTGACATTGTCTGATTGAATCAGAACCGGTAGGTTTCGAAGAAGACTCTCCGCTTGTCGAAGGCCGTTGTAAATGGCCCTGAGTTCCAACACATTGATGTGTAGACAGGACTCCTGGTCTGACCATAGTCCCTGAAAATTTCTTCCTTGGGTGACTGCTCCCCATCCTCGGAGGCTCGCGTCCGTGGTTACCAGGATCCAGTCCTGAATACCGAACCGGCGACCCTCCAGCAGGTGAGCACTTTGCAACCACCATAGGAGAGACACTCTGGCCCCTGGGGACAGTTATTTTCCGATGTAAGTGCAGATGGGACCCGGACCACTTGTCCAGAAGGTCCCATTGAAAAGTCCTTGCATGGAACCTTCCGAAGGGAATAGCCTCGTAGGCCGCCACCATTTTTCCCAGAACTCGAGTGCATTGGTGAACTGACACCCTTTTCGGTTTTAGCAGATCTCTGACCATGTTCTGGATGTCCTGGGCTTTCTCTATTGGGAGGAAGAGCTTCATTTGTTCCGTATCCAGTATGATACCTAGGAACGGTAGTCGAGTTGTCGGAATCAACTGTGACTTCGGTAGATTTAAAATCCAACCGTGTTGCTATAGCACTCTCAGAGAGAGCGCCACACTGCTCAGCAATTTCTCCCATGATCTCGCTTTTATCAGGAGATCGTCCAAGTATGGGATAATTGTGACCACCATCATTACCGCCATTATCTTGGCGAAAATCCTCGGGGCCGTGGAAAGTCCAAACGGCAACGTCTGAAATTGGTAATGACAATCCTGTACAGTGAATCTCAGGTATTCCTGATGGGGGGCATATATGGGGACATGCAGGTACGCATCCTTTATGTCCAGAGACACCATAAACTCCCCCTCCTCCATGTTGGCTATTATCGCTCTGAGTGATTCCATTTTGAATTTGAATCTTTTTATGTACAGGTTTAGGGATTTCAGATTCAAAATAGGTCTGACCGAACCGTCCGGTTTCGGGACCACAAATAGGGTTGAGTAGTAACCTCTTCCCTGCTGGTGCAGGGGAATCTTGATTATCACTTGCTGTATAGACAGCGTTTGAATTGCAGCTAACACTACATCCCTTTCCGATGTGGAAGCTGGTAGGACCGATTTCAAAAATCAGCGCAGGGGCACCTCCTCGAATTCCAGTTTGTACCCCTGGGAAACTATTTCCAACACCCAGGGATTCAGGTCTGATCTGACCCAGGTCTGACTGAAAAGTCGAAGACGTGCCCCCACCGGTGCGGACTCCCTCAGGGGAGCCCCAGCGTCATGCTGTGGGTTTTGGAGCAGCCGGGGAGGACTTTTGGTCCTGGGCACCTGCCGAAGCAGGTGCTCTTTTGCCTCTGTCCTTACCTCTGGCGAGGAAAGAGGATCCCCGACCTCTTCTGGACTTGTGCGACCGAAAGGACTGCATCTGATAGGGTGTTACTTTCTTTTGCTGTTGGGGAATATATGGTAAAACATTTGATTTACCTGCTGTAGCTGTGGAAACCAGGTCCGTCAGCCCATCCCCAAACAATACCTCACCCTTATAGGGTAGTACTTCCATATGTTTTTTGGAATCCGCATCACCCGTCCATTGGCGAGTCCATAAGGATCTTCTCGCCGAGATAGACATGGCATTGGCCCTAGAAGCTAGCAGTCCAATGTCCCTTTGAGCATCCCTCATAAATAAGACTGCGTCTTTAATATGGACTAGAGTTAAGAATATAGTATCCTTATCCATATTATCAAATTGATCTGTCAGCTCATCTGTCCAAGCTGCAATTGCGCTACACACCCATGCTGACGCAATTGTCAGTCTTAGCACAGCACCCGTATGAGAATAAATACACTTTAAGGTCGTTTCTTGCCTGCAATCTGCAGGGTCCTTAAGGGCCGCTGTGTCAGGAGACGGTAGCGCCACTTTCTTGGACAAGCGCGTCAGGGCCTTGTCCACAGTGGGGGGTGATTCCCAAATCTCCCTGTCCAGCTTAGGGAAGGGGTATAACATATAAATTATTTTGGGGATCTGCGGTCTCTTTTCCGGAGTCTCCCAAGCTTTTCCAAAGAAATCATTTAATGCAGGAGATGTGGGAAAATTAATAATCTGTTTCTTTTCCTTAAACATGTGTACCCTTGTGTCGGGGACCGAGGGTTCATCCTCAATATGCAACACATCCCTTATTGCCACAATCATACACTGAATGGTTTTAGTCACCCTAGGGTGCAATTTTACTTCGTCATAGTCGACACTGGAATCCGAATCTGTGTTGGTAGTAGTGTCTTGTGTTAAGGGATGCTTTTGAGACCCCGACGGGCCCTGTGAGTCGGTCCAATCCGAGGATTGACCCCCTGATGTCCCCCCTTAGTCAGCCTTATCAAGCCTTTTATGTAAAGATGCCACACTTGCATTCAACATATGCCACATGTCCATCCATTCCGGAGTCGGCACAACCGACGGGGACACACCACTCATTTGCTCCACCTCCTCCTTGGAGAAGCCTTCCGCTTCAGACATGTCGACACCACGTACCGACACCCCACACACACAGGGATTAACCTCAAGGGGACAAAACCCCAACCAGGCCCTTAGGAGAGACAGAGAGAGAGTATGCCAGCACACACCCAGCGCTTAATAACACTGTGGAAAAATATGACCAGATAGCGCTTTTTTATAAAATTAATATTCCAATTCCCACTCACTGCGTCGCCAATGTGCCCCCCCTCCTCTTTTTTCCAGCCTGTGAAGTTCAGCAGGGGAGAGACCAGGGAGCCAGCGTTCAGCATGCAGCCTCTGTGGAGAAAATGGCGCTGGTTAGTGCTGAGGGCTTCGGTCCCAGTGCTTTTTTTAATTAAAATGGCGGGGGATTCTTGGATTTACTGCCTCCGCAGCCTAATCCATCTTAACATGCCCAGAAGTGAGGAATATTGCTGCCCAGCGCCCTGCACCCTTCAGTGCTGCTCTGTGTGTGTATAGTGGGAGCAATGGCGCGCAGCTTACCGCTGCGCGCCTTACCTCATGAAGATCTGATGTCTTCTGCCGCCTGATGTCTTCTGCCTTCTCATACTCACCCGGCTTCTATCTTCGGCATCTGTGAGGAGGACGGCGGCGCGGCTCCGGGATGAACCCCAGGTGAGACCTGTGTTCCGACACCCTCTGGAGCTAGTCCAGTAGCCTAGAAACAGAGCCCAACCGTAAAGCCAGCCCTGCTTCTCTCTCCTCAGTCCCACGATGCAGGGAGCCTGTTGCCAACAGGACTCCCTGAAAATAAAAAACCTAACAAAATTCTTTTAAAACAGAAAACTCTGGAGAGCTCTCTGCAGTGTACCCTTTCTCCTCTGGGCACAGAATCTAACTGAGGTCTGGAGGAGGGGCATAGAGGGAGGAACCAGTGCACACCCATAGTCAAAGTTCTTTTTAGGTGCCCTATCTCCTGCGGAGCCCGTCTATACCCCCATGGTCCTTACGGAGTCCCCAGCATCCTCTAGGACGTAAGAGAAATCACATTGTATGATGATTTTTTAAAAATTTACTTGTATATTCTTGAGCAAAATAAATATTTGGACACCTACCAAGCAGCAAGATTTCTGGCTCTCACAGACCTGTTACTTCTTCTTTAAGAAGCTCTTCTATCCTCCACTCGTTACCTGTATTAATGGCACCTGTTTGAACTGGTTATCGTATAAGAGAAACCTGTCCACACCCTCAGTCAGACTGCTACCTCTCCACCATGGCCAAGACCAGAGAGCTGTCTAAGGACACCAGGGACAAAATTGTAGAGCTGCACAAGGCTGGGATGAGCTACTCGACAATAGGCAAGCAGCTTGGTGAGAAGAGATCAACTGTTGGCGCAATTATAAAAAAAATGGAAGAAATACAAGATCACTGACAATTTCCCTCGACCTGGGACTCCATGCAAGATCTCACCTCGTGGGGTATCAATGATCTTGAGAACGGTGAGGAATCAGCCCAGAACTACATGGGGGGACCTGGTCAATGACCTCAAGAGAGCTGGGACCACAGTCACAAAGGTTACCATTAGTAACACACTACGTCGTCATAGATTGAAATCCTGCAGCGCCCGAAAGGTCCCCATGCTTAAGCCAGCACATGTCCAGGCCCGTCTAAAGTTTGCCCTTGACCCTCTGGATGATCCAGAGGATTGGGAGATAGTAATGTTGGTTTTTGGTATAAACTCCACTCACCGTGTTTGGAGGGAGAAGAATGATGAATGGCATCCCAAGAACACCATACCCACTGTGAAGCATGGGGGTGGAAACATCATGCTTTGGGGCTGCTTTTCTGTAAAGGGGACAGGACGACTGATCCGTATTAAGGAGGGGATGAATGGGGCCATTTATCGTGAGCTTTTTGGCAAAAATCTCCTTCCCTCAGTAAGAGCATTGAAGATGAAATGCGGCTGGGTCTTCCACCATGGCAATAACCCCAAACACATTGCCCAGGCAACTAAGGAGTGGCTCCGTAAGAAGCATTTCAAGGTCCTGGAGTGGCCTAGCCAGTCTCCAGACCTCAACCCAATAGAAAACCTGTGGAGGGAGTTGAAAGTCCGTGTTGCCCGGCGACAGCCCCAAAAAATGACAGATCTAGAGAAGATCTGCATGGAAGAGTGGGCCAAAATACCTGCTACAGTGTGTGCAAACCTGGTCAAGAACTACAGGAAACGTTTGACCTCTGTAATTGCCAACCGAGGTTATATTACAAAGTACAGGTTGAGTATCCCTTATTCAAAATGCTTGGGACCAGAGGTATTTTGTATATCGGATTTTTCCGTATTTTGGAATAATTGCATCCCATAATGAGATATCATGGTGATGGGACCTAAATCTAAGCACAGAATGCATTTATGTTACATATACACCTTATACACACAGCCTGATGGTCATTTTAGCCAATATTTTTAATAACTTTGTTTAATGCACAATGTGTGTGTACATTCACACAATTCATTTATGTTTCATATACACACAACCTGAAGGTCATTTAATACAATACTTTTTATAACTTTGTGTATTAAACAAAGTTTGTGTACATTGAGCCATCAAAAAACAAAGGTTTCACTATCTCACTCTCACTCAAAAAAGTCCGTATTTCGGAATATTCCGTATTTCGGAATATTTGGATATGGGATACTCAACCTGTATTGAGTTAAACTTTTTGATTGTCTAAATATTTATTTTCCGCAAGAATATACAAATTGTTTAAAAAAAATCATACAATGTGATTTCCTGTTTTTTTCTTCAGGTTCTGCCTCTCACAGTTGAAGTGTACCTATGATGGAAATTACAGACCTCTCATCTTTTTAAGTGGGTTAACTTGCACAATCGGTGGCTGTCCAAATACTTTTTTGCCCCACTGTATTTATATATAATATAAATACATATATATACATACACACATATACATACACACACACACACATATCCACACATACATATACACACACACACACCAACATCATACAATGCACATAAATATTTCTTTTTTTTCTTATTAAATCTTTTAAATGCCTGAAGTGTTAGTGATCAGCTAGCAGAAAACAGCACTAGGTCGATCAGCAGCAGCAACCAGGGGAACTGAGCTGACTCCTCACTGATGACCCGGCCCTCGAGTACAGTAGCTCTGATGACTGATACGACCATGGATAAACTCGCATCAAGCTAGGGCAAGGAAGCAGCTCCTGGGCGCGTACTGGTAATAGGGCGGTACCTATCCATGACATCATGCGTCGCTGACTGCAACCATCACAGGTGCCGGTATTATAACCCCTGGCGGCCCCGGGAGGGTGCGGATCAGGTTACTGTATGCGGAAGGAGGGCAGGGCTTCAGATGGTCACTGCCAGGCTGCTGTAACAGGAAACACCATTTTCCTGGCTGCAGCAGCATAGGAGGCACTCTGGGCCTATTTTGATGGGCAGCCTGGAGTTGCAGCTCCACCCGCCCCATTGTTAATCCGGCGCTGGCCACAAGCAATGGTTTTGTCTATTATATTGCCTGTAAATAAACTGAATTGGTTCTGGACCACCCGCCCGAGGCACCCCTGCAAGTGTCCCGATGCACCCCAGGGTGCCACGGCACACCGTTTGAGAACCACTGGATTTTACATAACTGGCAAGATTACACATTACTTCCTCCTTTGCCCTCTCAGCTGTGCTGCTGTACATGCCCCATCTAGTTTGCCTTCAGGTGCCTGATATGAACTTATGTCCCAGAGTGCAGGGTTTAAACTGTACAATGGCAGAACTTACGGGATACATATGGTGGAGAGCCTCCAGGTATTATATGATGCTAAAAAAACGGCATTGGCTAGCATCAAAACACCAGTGGCTTACTGGGACAGGTATATTTGTCAGCAGATAAGTATCTTCCTTATGGTTTACATCATAGCTTTGATTTGTACATCTATCACCCATTTACTGCAGCTAAGCAATATGACATTAATCTAATGAAGCTGCTTTCATGAGGAAATTGATTAGAGTGAGATGTCCAAACAGACACCAGATTCTCAAAATGGATTCGTTTCCTTCCAGCATACATTGCTCCAGGAAACCATATGGTGAGAAGGACACTAAAAACGTAGCCTCAAAAGATCTACGTATATCAATGGTAGAAATTAAATCATGAGTATATTGTATGTATAACCTGGTGCATATTTATACACTATGGCCCAGATGTATCAAGCCTTGGAGAGTAATAAATAGCTTGGTGATAAAGTTCCATCCAACCAACTCCTAACTGTCATTTTTCAAACACAGCCTGTAACATGGAAGTTAGGAGCTGATTGGTTGGAACTTTATCACAGTGCAATTTATCACTCTCCAAGACATCACGACAGGCCTTTGAGAAAGATTTCTTATAGGTGCTCAATTGTTATGAGAGAAACAAAGATAATCATAGGTCCCTCATTATGTGGGTGATATGTATCGTCTCTGAGTTCAGTCCCTCATATTCCCAAAATGATGTTTCATACTTGTGGCCTCATACTAAGAGCTGAACTCTAGGAAGCAGTCGCCGCAGTCCACAGCCCGGATCCTAGTGTGTCTGGAGCCTCTGCATAGTCCTATAAGGCAGAGGAGAGCTTTTTCACTGCTAGGATAAAATGCTCATCACAAATCCAGTGCCAGCCACTATCCTCCTCGTAAAATGAGGGGGTGATGATGAACAGCAGGTGTTGGGCGTAATACTCCCTAAGGAGGAGAGTTGGAGGCCATAAGTGTAATCTAGGACTTCATCCACTAGGAGTGACACACAATGCATGGGACATCATTTTGGGAGAATGAAGGACTGAACTAAGAGACACACCACCCATATGAAAGGGACATATAATTAAATGTTTTCTCTCATTACAATTGAGCACCTACATTATAGTAAGTCTTTCGCAAAGGCTTGTTGTGACATATTTGGTTTGGGAGTGTAAGGTGATGACTCTAGAGACAGATTTTGTGCTGTTGCTCTACTTTGCACACTACATTATTTCATTGTATCTTTATACACCTACCATCAATTTTTCAAGTATGTAATTTTAAATGCAGACTGTAGCAATGATATGGATAAAAGAAACCACTTTGGAGAGGTGTGTTATTTTATATGCAAGTTTAGTAACATTGTCACTTATTAACATTTATTAAGTAGCTTCACAACTAGATTTCCAGGGTCAGGCTGTTAGCAGTGAATTTCCTTGTTACAATCTCTGCTGCAAGCTGGAAGACACCACAGGAAATTCAGCACAAGAATCCAACAGGCGCGGTGATAATAAAAGTTAATGGTATGTCGGGTGAGTTACTAACATTTTACTGCATTCTAAAGAAATACAGTAAGACGTTCTGTCTGCTAAAATGTAACATTTATGTAAACCAGTTAAACTGTAGTTTATCTCATGTGTCAGCAGAGTCCCAACAGCTACAGTACTGTATGTACAGAGTTTCTTTAGTCAGGTATATAGGGGTCAAAGTGCATTTGAAAGGACTTGTTTCCACATACTGTTATGGAATTTCCCTTCTATAACCTTGCCCCGATGTCCACTGAAGGAAAGTGGAGTAATCTATTGCGGTCGCTGATCCTACAACATCAAGGCTAAAACACACGCTTATTATATAAATATTATTAGTATCGTCATATTGCCCTACACTGTGTAATGGGTCAAAATGTTTTAACATGCCCTATCTGGTAGATAAAATGGCAATCTCACAATGCAAAGGAGGTTTTGAAGTTGTGAAATTAATATTTATTTTTTAATGGGAAAAACGCATGCATATAATGTTCAAGATGGAGTGGTTTGGTGGAATGGTGGAGGTCCTTGCCGAGCAATGAGCATAAACTCTCCTACTTTTGCACCATCATGCAGAACAGAGATTCCTCGGGTGATATTACTTAAATGACTTGAAGTGTTGAAGGAGGCATATTTGAATGAGCACGCCAGACATTTCAGAAGGGTGCACAGCCTCCTTATCCTGCAACTGGACTCAAAGTTTGGTTCCAGGTACTGGTTCTCTTCAACACACCTTTATAGATGGAAGTACGGACGGACCTAGAATGGTCTTCCATTGGTCCTTCATGTGATGTTTATTTTATGTTTTCCTCCATAAACTGGGGGAATAAGGGATAAGGGTAATTTGCATTGAAATGAAAACACAAATACATACTGTACATATATAATTGCAAGTAAATACTACGTTGGGCTACACGTGATTTTTTTTATTTTTTTTATGGTGTCCACCGTATGCACTTACCAGAGCATCTACTTGCCAGCAAAGTTAGGGGTATATTGCCTTTACTTGGCAGTATCCAAAGATCATGAAGTGGGCATGGTTTAGCACTATATATATATATATATATATATATATATATATATGTAGAATCTATCCTTGTGTATCTATGCCTATTTCCCTATAGATTGTAAGCTTGCGAGCAGGGCCTTCCTACCTCTATGTCTGTCTGTTTTTACCCAGTTTTGTTCTATTACTGTTGTTCTAATTGTAAAGTGCAACGGAATATGCTGCGCTATATAAGAAACTGTTAATAAATAAATAATAATAAAATATAATACTTTTCAGCCTCTTCCATACAGTATTACAAAGCATTTTCATACCAATTATTTTATAGGCTGATAGACGCCACTATACGTGGATCAGAAAAATAAAGTAAAATGTGTCTGTGACAGCCATTTTGTATAACTGTGTACCTCGTTGAGCTGGCTGACAGAAACATTTATTTTGTGATTTCATTATGTGAGCACTGTTTAATGCTCAGGGATATCAATGTGAAACATTCATGTTTAATACTTAACAAGCTAACTTAACCAAACCTAGCAATGAAATAACAAGATTTTACTTACTGGGGACTCCGTAAGGACCATGGGGGAATAGACGGGCTCCGCAGGAGATAGGGCACTTTAAGAAAGCTTTGGACTCTGGGTGTGCACTGGCTCCTCCCTCTATGCCCCTCCTCCAGACCTCAGTTAGGGAAACTGTGCCCAGAGGAGATGGACAGTACGAGGAAGGATTTTTGTAAATCTAAGGGCGAGATTCATACCAGCCACACCAATCACACCGTATAACTTGTGATAAACTTACCCAGTTAACAGTATGAACAACAACATAGCCACGGTACCACCGAAAACTATAACATAACCCTTATGTAAGCAATAACTATATACAAGTCTTGCAGAAGAAGTCCGCACTTGGGACGGGCGCCCAGCATCCTCTACGGACTACGAGAAATAGATTTACCGGTAAGTAAAATCTTATTTTCTCTAACGTCCTAGAGGATGCTGGGGACTCCGTAAGGACCATGGGGATTATACCAAAGCTCCCAAACGGGCGGGAGAGTGCGGATGACTCTGCAGCACCGATTGAGCAAACAGGAGGTCCTCCTCAGCCAGGGTATCAAACTTATAGAACTTTGCAAAGGTGTTTGTCCCCGATAAAGTAGCTGCTCGGCACAACTATAATGCAGAGACCCCTCGGGAAGCCGCCCAAGAAGAGCCCACTTTCCTAGTGGAGTGGGCCTTAACCGATTTCGGTAACGGCAATCCTGCCGTAGAATGCGCCTGCTGAATCGTCTTACAGATCCAGCGAGCAATAGTCTGCTTTGAAGCAGGAGCGCCAACCTTGTTGGCCGCATACAGAACGAACAAAGCTTCAGTCTTCCTGATTCTAGCCGTTCTGGGCACATAAATCTTCAAAGCCCTGACTACATCCAGGGACTCGGAATCCTCCAAGTCCCATGTAGCCACAGGCACGACAATAGGTTGGTTGACATGAAAAGATGAGACCACTTTTGGCAGAAAGTGAGGGTGAGTCCTCAACTCTGCCCTATCCACGTGAAAAACCAAGTATGGGCTTTTATGTGATAAAGCCGCCAATTTGGAAACACGTCTTGCCGAAGCTAAGGCCAACAACATGACCACTTTCCACATGAGGTATTTCAACTCCACAGTTTTGAGTGGTTCAAACAAAGGTGACTTGAGGAACCGTAACACCACGTTAAGATCCCAAGGCGCCACCGGAGGCACAAAAGGAGGCTGAATATGCAGCACTCCCTTCACAAAAGTCTGTACTTCAGGAATAGAGGCCAATTCTCTTTGAAAGAAAATGGATAAGGCCGAAATCTGGACCTTTATGGACCCTAATTTTAGGCCCAAAGTCACTCCTGTTTAAAGGAAGTGGAGTAGACGGCCCAAATGGAACTCCTCTGTAGGAGCGGCTCTGGCCTCACACCAAGAAACATATTTCCGCTATATACGGTGATAATGTTTTAACGTCACGTCTTTCCTAGCCTTGATCAGGGTAGGAATGACCTCCTCCGGAATCCACTTTTCCGCTAGGATCCGGCGTTCAACCGCCATGCCGTCAAACGCAGCCGAGGTAAGTCTTGGAACAGACAGGGCCCCTGCCGCAGCAGGTCCTGCCTTAGAGGAAGAGGCCACGGATCCCCTGCGAGCAACTCTTGCAGCTCCGGATACCAAGTCCTCCGTGGCCAATCTGGAGCAATAAGTATTGTTCTGACCCTGCTTCTTCGTATTATTCTCAACACCTTGGGTATGAGAGGAAGAGGAGGAAACACATAGACCGATCTGAACACACAAGGTGTCACCAGAGCGTCTACCGCTACCGCCTGAGGGTCCCTTGACCTGGCGCAATACTGCTTTAGCTTTTTGTTGAGACGGGATGCCATCATGTCGATTTGAGGCAGTCCCCAACGATCCGTGATCTGTGCGAAGACTTCTTGATGAAGTCCCCACTCTCCCGGATGCAGGTCGTGCCTGCTGAGGAAGTCCGCCTCCCAGTTGTCCACCCCCAGGATGAACACCGCTGACAGCGCGTTTACATGGCCTTCCGCCCAGCGTAGAATCCTGGTCGCTTCTGCCATGGCCATTCTGCTCCTTGTTCCGCCTTGGCGGTTTATATGAGCCACTGCCGTGACATTGTCTGACTGAATCAGAACCGGATTTCTCTGAAGCAATTCCTCCCCTTGACGCAGGGCGTTGTATATGGCCCTCAACTCCAGGACGTTGATGTGGAGACAAGACTCTAGGCTTGACCAGAGACCTTGGAAATTTCTTCCCAGTGTCACTGCTCCCCAGCCTCGGAGGCTTGCGTCCGTGGTCACCAGGACCCAGTCCTGAATGCCGAACCTGCAACCTTCCAGTAGGTGAGCACTGTTCAGCCACCACAGGAGAGATACCCTGGTCCTGGGAGACAGTGTGATCTTTTGATGCATTTGTAGATGGGACCCGGAGCACTTGTCCAAAAGGTCCCATTGAAAGGTCCTCGAATGAAACCTGCCGAAAGGGATGGCCTCGTAGGAAGCCACCATCTTCCCCAGGACCCGTGTGCAATGATGCACTGAAACCTTTTTTGGTTTTAATAGGTTCCTGACCATGGCTATGAGTTCCTGAACCTTTTCGATCGGAAGAAAAACCTTTTTCTGGTCTGTGTCTAGAATCAGCCCCAAAAAGGTCAGACGTGTTGTAGGGACTAGCTGGGTATATTGAGAATCCAGCCATGTAACTGCAACGTCTTCATGGACAGAGACACGCTGTCCAGCAACCTCTCCCGAGATCTCGCCTTTATGAGGAGATCGTCCAAGTATGGGATAATTGTGACCCCCTGCCTGCGCATGAGCACCATCATTTCCGCCATTACCTTGGTGAAAATTCTCGGGGCGGTGGAAAGCCCAAACGGCAACGTCTGAAATTGGTAGTGACAGTCCTGCACTGCAAATCTCAGGAACGCCTGATGCGGGGGGAATATCGGAACATGAAGGTAAGCATCCTTTATGTCCAGGGACACCATCCAATCCCCCCCCCCCCCCTCCAGGCTGGCGATGACCGCCCTGAGTGATTCCATTTTGAACTTGAACCTCTTCAAGTACAGGTTCAGAGATTCCAGGTTTAAAATTGGTCTGACTGAACCGTCCGGTTTCGGGACCACAAACAGGGTTGAGTACTATCCCTCTCCTTGCTGGAGATGAGGAACTGTGACAATCACCTGTTGAATATACAATTTTTGGATTGCTGTAAACACTAGCTCCCTCTCTGACGGGGAAGCCGGCAGAGTCGATTTGAAAAATCGGCGAGGAGGCAAGTCTTCGAATTCCAGCCTGTATCCCTGGGAAACAATCTCTAATGCCCAGGGATCCACCTGCGAGTGAACCCAGACGTGGCTGAAAAATCGAAGACGAGCCCCCACCAGATCTGCCTCCCCCCGGAAAGCCCCAGCGTCATGCGGTGGACTTTGCAGACGCGCGGGAGGACTAGGGAACTAGCTGTGTGCAGCTTTTTTCCCCTGCCTTTTCCTCTGGCAACAAAGGATGATCCACGTGCCTTCTTGATTTTATTGGAACGAAAGGACTGCATTTGATAATGAGGTGCCTTTTTTGTATGTTGCGGGGGGACATAAGGTAAGAAATTTGACTTACCAGCCGTAGCCGTAGAGACAAGATCCGAGAGGCAGTCTCCAAACAACTCCACCCCTTTGTAAGGCAAGGACTCCATATGCCGCTTTGAATTGGCATCTCCCGTCCACTGTCGGGTCCACAAGAGCCGCCTAGCAGAAATAGACATAGCATTTATTCTGGAGCTTAATAAACAAATGTCTCTCTGAGCATCCCTCATATACAAGGCAGCATCTCTGATATGCTCTATGGTCATTTGAATGGCGTCCCTATCTAAGGTGTCAATTTCCGTAGATAAGGAATCTGCCCATGCTACAACCGCACTACAAACCCAGGCCGACGCCATAGCCGGTCGAGCAATAGTACCGGAATGATTGTAAATGTGCTTTAAGGTAATTTCCTGCCTGCGATCAGCAGGTTCCTTGAGGGAAGCCGTATCCTGAGAAGGCAGTGCCACCTTTTTGGACAAACGTGTCAGCGCCTTGTCAACTTTTGGCGAAGATTCCCAGCGTATCCCATCAGTTTGTGGAAAAGGATACGCCATGAGAATCCTTTTGGGAACTTGTGGTCTCCTATCCGGAGATTCCCAAGCCTTTTCGCACAAGTCACTTAATTCAAATGAGGATGGGAAAGTGACTTCAGGCTTTTTCCCTTTATAGATGTGTACCCTCGTCTCAGGGACAGGGGGTTCCTCAGTAATATGCAAAACCTCTTTAATGGCCATAATCATGTACCGTATACCCTTAGCCACCTTTGGCTGTAATTTTGCATCTTCATAGTCGACACTAGAGTCAGTATCTGTGTCGGTATCTGTGTCATCGATCTGGGATATGGTGCGCTTCTGAGACCCCGAAGGACCTGGCGCCCCAGGGACAGGCATGGACTGGCTACCTGACTGATCCCTAGCTTCTGCTTTGTCTAATCTTTTATGCAATAGATTGACATTTGCATTCAAGACATTCAGCATATCCACCCATTCCGGTGTCGGCGTTGCCGACGGCGACCTGACATTCAAGCACTCCCCCTCCACATTAAGCGAGCCTTCCTCGTCAAACATGTCGACACACGCGTACCGACACACTTCATAAACACACAGGGAACCCCTTTCCTGAAGACAGTATCCCTGTCAAGGCCCTTTGGAGAGACAGAGAGAGAGTATGCCAGCACACACCCCAGCACAATATCCCTGGAGACCAACACAAATTGTTTTTCCCTAGCAGCGCTGTATAATATGTAAGCCGCCAATTATGTGCCCCCCCCCCCATCTCTTTTAAGCACCCTTTCACCGTGTGTAAGCAGGGGAGAGTCCGGCGAGCTGCCTCACAGCAGTGCTGTGGAGAGAAAATGGTGCTGGTGAGTGCTGAGGGAGAAGCCCCGCCCCCTCGGCGGCGGGCTTCTGTCCCGCTCAAACTTAGTGAAATATGGCGGGGGCTCTTTTATATACATGTACAGGTCCCACCTGTACATGTATATATTCTTTATGTCATGCAGAGGTTTATATTGCCGCCCAGGGCGCCCCCCCTGCGCCCTGCACCCTTACAGTGACCGGAGTATGTGAGGTGTATGGGAGCAATGACGCACAGCTGCAGTGCTGTGCGTTACCTCAGTGAAGCTGAAGGCTTCTGCCGCCTGACGACTTCTATCTTCTGTACTTCTAGCTCTGTGGGGAGAACGGCGGCGCGGCTCCGGGGGTGGACGCCCAGTAAGAACCTGCGTTCACCCCCTCTGGAGCTAATGGTGTCCAGTAGCCGAGGAAGCAGAGCCTATCTTTGACAAGAAGGTCTGCTCCTCTCTCCTCAGTCCCACGATGCAGGGAGCCTGTTGCCAGCAGTGCTCCCTGTGAAAAAGTAGTAAAATGTAGAAAGAAAAAATCCAAACAAAAATACTTCTAGGCAGAGAACTCTGGAGAGCTCTCTGCAGTGCACCCATCCTGCTCTTGGCACAGTGTAAAACTGAGGTCTGGAGGAGGGGCATAGAGGGAGGAGCCAGTGCACACCCAGAGTCCAAAGCTTTCTTAAAGTGCCCTATCTCCTGCGGAGCCCGTCTATTCCCCATGGTCCTTACGGAGTCCCCAGCATCCTCTAGGACGTTAGAGAAAAATATGTCTGCACAAAGAGGTTTAAAGTCAGTCTCTTTATTGCGGTTAATAAATATAAAACTACTGCAAATATACACTTAGTTGAGTCAATATATTGTGGCTATGTATATGTGCAAGTAAGGGCTTTTCAATATATAAGTGACTTGTGTTTGAAATCAAAGGACAAAGGGGTGGGTCACCACTTCAAGTAATTCAGTAAAAGCATTTTTGAAGGTGTGCCAGTCTCAGGTGTTCCTCCAAGAGGTCCCTGACCTACTCAATCACCTCTTTAGCATACTTCATGCTACCTGGAGCACATAGGCACCTATGCTAAGCATTAAAAAATTAACCCTGTTAATGCCAGAGCATCACAACATATATCACGTTACCACCAGGTAAACAACAAAGAAAGTTTTATGTGACCAATCCTTCAGTTTTGCCAAATGTATTAAGGACCGCAATGTGTTTCTTTCCCTTGTCACAAGCTAATTGCTTCTCACAGCAGACTGGCAGTTTTCTATACAGGGGAGTAATATGAGGAGATGAGGGGGCCGATTATAGAGTGCGCAGACAGGGAGAGGAATGCACAATGAATTAAAAAGATGAAAGAGTGGAGAATGTAAAGAGGGGTGGGGCAGCTGGGGGGACTTTAATATCACTTTGTTCAAGAATAAACGTTTCAGAAAACCAAAAAGATCCATTCCAATAATCCTGGAATTCTCACTGAAATAAACAGATACAGAGTCTCCCCTCTGGTGATCAAATCACAGTTTTATCTTTGTACATCCACAGTTACAGTGAAAAAGACGGACAACTAATAGGGGTATTTATCAAATCTCGGAAAGAGATAAAATTGTGAGCTAAAGTTCCAGCCAGTCAGCTACTGCCTTAAGGGCCCTACACACTCGCAGATAATACTGCACGATATGAACGTTCTCGTTCATTAATGAATGAGAACTTGTTCATATCGTGCAGTGTGCAGGCACCAATGATTAACGATGCGCGGCCCCGTCGCTTATGCATGCAGGCCAATATGGACGAGATTGTCCATATTAGCATGCAGTGCTATGGAGCCGGGTGACGGGGGGGAAGTGAAGAAACTTCACTTCCCCTGTCACCACCTCAAACCCCTCCCCCCCCCGCCGCCGGGTCGCCGTATCTGCCAGTGTGTACGGCCCATTACATTTAATAGGCTCTCATTGGTAGGTACGTTATCTCTCACAATTTTATCTCTCTCCAAGCTTTGTTCAATACCCCCGTAAGCATTAGATATGTAAAAAAAAAAAAAAACATGGTGTAGATAGGCTGTGGGCCTGAGAAAATCTAATATTGTAACATTAAACAAAAGTGTTAGGTAAAAGATCTGGAGATGGTGTAATCTATAGAAGAGGATAAAAAGAGAACCGACCTTAATGTTTGGGTAAAAAAAAAAAGGCTTCATGATTTAGATTATTGGAGAACAGCACATCTATTTACAGTCTAGACGGCTTTGGAAAATTAGGCATCAATTAAAGACAACAAAAAAGAAGGTGATTCTTAAAATAGGGATCAATGGAACACAAGATGAAAATGTCCAACAAACAAAAAATTAGAGAGGAACAAGAGTGGTGTCTGTAATTTTACGAAAAACCCCATTCTAGAGACAAGAGGTATGCTGGTATCTGTAATAAGAGGATGCTTGCACTGTCCACCATTAAGATCAGAGCTAATAGGTATGTGCCTCTAATACGACAGATGGTCCACAGTGAGACATCATGTATACACAGTGCATGTCTTTGATGGGGGACACATTAGATACCAAAAGGTGAAGTTTGAAGAACAATTATAAACTTCACAATAAAAGATAATTAGACCAGGTCTACAAATGAGCTAAAAGTGAACTCCATATTATCCTATACAAGAGAAAAGAACGATCTTTCTTCTATAATTGGTAGAGGCAACCTGTGGCATTCCAACTGTTGCAAAACTGCACGTCCCAGTGTGCACTATAATGGACTTGTATTCTCGCAACAGCTGGAAATCTACAGATCACCAAATACAGTGTTACAGAATTAATATGAGTGGTGTGGGAAAGAATTCTGCATTTACCTATTTTTTCTGGAGCTCCATCCAGCCTCTTTCCTTAAAGGATGCTACATAAGAAAATCCGCCTGCAGATTCCAGCCAAGTACTCAACAAAAGCCCCTGAAATGTAATTATCCGCATCCGCCTCTGGAATGCCATGCTCAGCCTTGTATCCACCTGCTGTGAACCTGCTCATTCATTGCTAGGGGATACAGCAGCGTATTAATCCTTCAAACCCTCACAACAATTATTAAATATACATTGGAATGCCAGCACAATTCCATACTAATCAGGGTTAAAATCACAGATCACTGATCATTAAGTGTTCTCCTTCCATTAGCCAATTCTGAGCCCCCTGCAAGCTCTCTGAGGAGCATGAGAAGGAAGGCTGCACCATAGAAAGTGTTAACAGTCTTCCCTGGAGTCAGATTTCCAGTAAGAGAAAGCAATGGATGGTCAGTGTAGCGTATATAATTAATATCCAGACAGGTAGAAAAAAAATAAAAACGTTACCTGCCCAACTAGATTCATTCTTAATACCGAAGCACCAGCACAGAGCTGTACAAATTCCTGGAACCAGGAAGCAAATCAATCTAATGAAAGAACTGCCGTCGCCTAACTCTAGAATCATTTTACTCATGACAATGGATACATGTCTTCCAGCCAACCTGCTGTATTTGGCTGACGGGCCTCTGGTTTCTACATTTTTCAGCCCACTCTTGTGTTAATACACAGCTACGGGTCTATAGCAGAGTCCACTAACACTAAACATCGGCAAATCTAATAATGAACAGAAATGAAGTGTAGGTTTAGCACTGAAGTATTCCTGCGAGTGGCAGAAAAGTGCTGGATAAATACCATTAAACCATCACTATGTTTCCTAAAAATGAGCAGCAACAGGTTTCACTAGCTGCACATTATGGGGTTGATACTGAGCACATGGATCGCTCTTCACGGACGCAACGGTGAGTTTTCACACAGAGCATATGTGCAGAAATAACTTTATGCATTATTGCGTATGTCCATCCTTGGACAGATCTGTCTTTCCATGAAATAGCGTGTTTCTGGGGGTTGAACTGGGCAGTGACAAAGAGATCGCACTGAACCACCCTTGCACTAGACCACAGGTTCTCAAACTCGGTCCTCCGGACCCCACACGGTTCATGTTTTGTAGGCCACCTGTAGATTTTTCAAATGTGACAGTTGGTGACACACCGTGCACCTGCTGGGTGACATGGAAAACGTGAACCGTGTGGGGTCCTGAGGACAGAGTTTGAGAACCACTGCACTAGACAATATAATACCATTTACAAAAAAAAAAAAACAACATCATCATCTATTTTAATACATATTCCCTTCCCAGTAAGCAAGTGAGTAAAGGGAAGAGGGGATATGTCATGGCTAGCATAAAAGATGGGACAGTATACTAGGCCCCCAGGTACAATTAGCTTTTGGTATTTATATTGCAAATTGGACTACTCATGCACCAGTGTTAACAGCAGTAACAGGCTGTTCTTTTCCCAAATTTGAAACCCAAAAAGGTGAAACATAGGTTGGCCTTTATGGCATAAAGAAACTTGGTTCATGCACAATATACTGCATGTTACTCTTTTCCCATCAGTCTACACCAGTGATAGGCAACCGGATAAACTTCAGGGGCCACATTGGGCGGCTGTCTAACCTTCAAAATGGCCACACATTGCTCTTAATCTCAACTGTAGTTTAGATTAATGCATTTCATTAATAAAAGAAACACCTATCTGTAATATAGATCAGGGACCTCTATATCTGTCTGTCATTAAAGAATCTTGATTTATTACTGTTTGTTCCCAAAGCGCTATATAATACCGCTTTCAAATCGCAAATGCCGGGTCGCACCTGGGAATTTAAATGGGTCCTTCCCGGGTACGACCCGGCATTGGACCCTTTTCACCTGGCTTCCCAAACCAGCAATACGCCGGATAGGGTTGCCATCGGAGGCAGGTGCCTCTGCCTATACTGTGAACGGATCCTGGGTCGCATCGACATGGCAACCCGTTCACACTGCACCTGACCCAGTATTAACCCGGGAATAACCCTTCTATATTACCAGGTTGAATTACAGGGTCAGGCGATCCGCAAATTCGGGAGTGACCCTTTCACACAGCACAGCGACACGCTTTGACCCGGCAATGTACCGGATCAATGCTGGGTAGTTTGTGCGATGTGAAAGGGGTACTAGTAACTTAATACATAAATAACACATCACCATGCTTTTTAAACAAACACTACAAACTAACAAATATGACAACAAAGCTGGAAAAAACTAGGAGATTGGGAAACCTTACACTGTTAGGGGTCCCTGGGGGCTGGGAAACATTGCTCTACATGATGCAACAGAGCGTCATAGACGAGACCTGATCCAATGCATTTGGAAGATCACGTCTGCTCCGAACTTCAGTACTGCCTTACTGCCATGGACTCCATTCAGTAACTGGTGTGAAACACTTGTATTAAATCAACTAATAAATTGTGTCCACCGTAATTCCAGCAGAGAGTCAGTGGGAAATTCATGATACAAATATCACCCAAACTAACAGTTAAAGTTAACATTTCTGCTGCTGAGCTGACCTAGGATGACTTCGATGATGTCGCATGACCTGGAGAGGATAGAAACTAGGGTGGCCAATCCAGGGATAGGGATCGCCAGGATCCCGGCCTAAAATTGGCCGAGATTCAAACCCCGGGATCGGAGCTTTCAATCCCGGGGATTTCGGGATTGGCCAGAAACCTATTTTTGGATATGTCAGGCAGCGTTGAGTGTCCTCAGGATGCTCAGACACTGCCCGTCTCCCCCTGCTTACCTCCCCAGGTTCCAGCGGTTGCACAGCGTGACCTCTGACTCCACGTCACGCTGCGCAGCCGCAGGACCTCAGAGTCTCCAGAACACGATGGAAGTGTCTCACCCACCTGTGCAATATCTGGCCTGGGCAGGGCGGGGGACACTTTGAAATGCAGCTAATCTCGGGACTGAAGAATTTTCAATCCCGATTTCCGGGATTGAAAAAATGGCCCGGGATTAGAAACCCCAGCTGCCACTGACAAAGAACATGTCCCTTTTAGTCTACGGTAGATAAGAAGATGAATAGTGGGAAGATATACTCCCAGTACAACTACCCAAAAGACCAGACTCCAGCATAAAAGCCAGATTCAACCACCAGTGACCAGGCTGTGCTTCAGAATACAACATTAAGTTCCATACAGTTCCTCATTGTACAGCGCAGTTGGATACATACAAATAAAGGGCAATGATAATGTTGTTAACTTCCGTACAGTTACAGCAGCTGGAAGGCAGCCAGCATTATTCTGAATGCCCTTCATGACTCAAAGACGCCCGTGTTGCATTATCAGGTTTTTCTTTGTGCTTTGTAGATAAATTTCTGGTTTTACTTAACTAAATAACAGGAGGAATAATCCTGTTACTGATAACACAGCTGGGAGCACAAACCGGAATTCTTTCACAAGTCGAAGTTTTCTTTATCAATCTGCAGAGTTGTTGTTTTTTTTTAGTTACATTCATAGAACTAACTAAACATTATGCCATGGTGTGACCTCAAATTACCCCTGTGTGAAGTTCCCTTTTTTATAAAGTGTCAGGTGTTTTGGCAAACAGGCTGGTAGGGCATGCTGGGATTTGTAGTCTCAACAGTTGGAGAGCCACAGGTTGCCTAAAGCCTAGAGCAGGGATGGGGAACCTTCAGCCCTCCAGCTGTTGTTGAACTACACATGCCAGAATGCCTTGCTATAGTTTTGCTATTTGGCCATGCTAAAACTGTTGCAAGGCATGCTGGGATGTGTAGTTCAACAACAGCTGGAGGCCCGAAGGTTCCCCATCCCTGGCCGAGAGCATGAGTCTTCAACCTGTGGTCCTCCAGCTGATGTGGAACTACACATCCCAGCATGCCCTGCCACAGTTTTGCTATTAAGGCATGCTAAAACTGAGGCAGGGCATGCTGGGATGTGTAGTTGCACAGCAGCTGGAGGGCGGCAGGTTGAAGACCCATGGCCTAGAGTATTGAGTCTTAATGATCAAACATATTGGCACTTGTACAGAAGGTGTAACATTACATTATGATCTTTATTATTATGAAAACTTTTGATGTTTAGGTTATCACACTGGGCAAATATGTGTGTAGGCGAACATCGCCAGATGCTTGGCAGCACATCACCACTAACTGAACCAGCCTCATAGATTCATAGCAGCTGACAAGACACAGGTGGCATAAGCAGATTTTAAAGAGGCATGAGTCCCATGCAGGTCCCAATTAAGCCTCACTAATGCAATTATAAGTACACATCACACCAGTGGCATCACTACGGGGTTACAGGTCGCAGCCGGGTGTCACCCTCCCCTATTGTGACCCTACAACAAGATAGCTGTCTGCCAGTTGACACCCATTTCTTAGACCCGTCTGATTCAGAACCCCCTGTCGATACTTATGCTTGCTTATACTTGCTAAATGTGGCTGCATTCAGACCTGCGTGCAACAGAGAATCATACCCACAGTATCTACTATGGCCTAAGATAAGTACTTTATATTTACCTTATGTTTTGTCTAAATGTTCAGTAAAGTAGAGCAAAGAGAACCTTATTTATCTTTACATGTTCATATATTTGGGAAACAGGTTGGTATAACATACCAACTAAATACTACCTATACCACTCCAACACATCACTGACCACTGTAGAAACAAGGGCCCTCATTTCGAGTTGATCGCTCGCTAGCTGCTTTTAGCAGCATTGCAAACTCTAGGCCGCCGCCCTCTGGGAGTGTATCTTAGCTTAGCAGAATAGCGAACGAAAGATTAGCATAACTGCTCTAAAATCTTTTCCTGCAGTTTCTGAGCAGCTCCAGACCTACTCCTAGATTGCGATCACCTCAGTCCGTTTAGTTCCTGCTTTGACGTCACAAACACGCCCTGCGTTCAACCAGCCACTCCTCCGTTTCCCCAGCCACTCCTGCGTTTTAGCCAGACACGCCTGCGTTTTTTAGCACACTCCCAGGAAAACGGTCACTTTCCGCCCAGAAACACCCACTTCCTGTCAATCACACACTGATCAGCAGAGCGACTGAAAAGCGTTGCTCGCCCGTGTAAAATTGCTTAGTTTTGTGTGAAATTACTTGGCGCGTGCGCCCTGCGGACCATACGCATGCACAGAACAGCCGGTTTTTAGCCTGATCGCTATGCTGCGAAAAACGGCAGTGAGCGATCAACTCGGAATGACCCCCAATATCATGACAATGGCGGAATCCTGTATTGGATTGAACAACCTGTAACTACTGAACCATCTCACATAGGGGGTAATTCCAAGTTGATCGCAGCAGGATTTTTGATAGCAATTGGGCAAAACCATGTGCACTGCAGGGGAGGCAGATATAACATGTGCAGAAAGAGTTAGATTTGGGTGGGTTATTTTATTTCTGTGCAGGGTAAATACTGGCTGCTTTTTTTTTACACTGCAAATTAGATTGCAGATTGAACACACCCCACCCAAATCTAACTCTCTCTGCACATGTTATATCTGCCTCCCCTGCAGTGCACATGGTTTTGCCCAATTGCTAACAAAAATCCTGCTGCGATCAACTTGGAATTACCCCCATAAATGGCACATTTACTAAATGTATCACAGCCTTTATCACTGATCGGTTTTTACTTTGATATTGGAATTTCAAAGTTTCTTCTTTTTTTTCCAGCACACTTTACTTATTTACACATCAAATTAAAAGCCAGTCTTAGCAAATTAATCAATTATTAGACAGACAATTATTTCTGCTCTCCACATATAAAGCACTTTGTGAGACATCATCATGATAAAGTTCACAATGAGAGGCTGAGACTGTAGCAAGATATACTGGGGTCGATTCAATTCAGCACGAATTGAATTGTGTCGGGAAGGAAGTCCCGTATTCAATTCAGCGTGCTGTTATGTCGGAGAATGCCAGTTCTCAGGCCTTAGACATGGTGTTTAGTCGCAGGAACCGGCATTCTCCAACTTAAGTTCCTGACGTGATGCTTTTTCCGCCATGCTAAGGGCAGAAAACAGCATTACGCCAGTAGTTCTGTTGGATTTCTGCTTGCACCCAGGAGGTGCGAGAAGAAGTCCTGTAGTAGGGAATCACATAGCACTGAATTGAATAGCTCCAGGAACTCATTCCCAGCGCTATTCAATACGCACTGATTCGAATCGAGCCCAATGATAAATATTACTGAATCGGACATAACAGCGCTCCTTCCTGGCGCTATTCAATTTGCGCGGAATTAAATTGAGCCCATAGAGAAAATTGTCATCAAATATAATGGGGGGGGGGGGGGGCTCTCTTTTGAGTAAGAGTGCCATTTGTATTGCTTACATAAAGACAGGCAGAATGATGGCATGTGCATATGCAACAAAGTCCTTCTTAAATATGACCAGAGTTTTGTTCTTTAGTATTTTCACCACAAATCTAAGTAATGATCAACCCTACTAAAGATTTCACTGTAATAGCCATTTCATACCAAATTCCCAGGTCCAGCCCGGGTTACTTAACATGGGTTTCAAGCGGTGTCACAGCGGATTGAAATCTTGTTCACACCACAGGCTGGAACCGGGTTACTGCCGGCGCTTGGAGATGACATCTCTAAAAGATGTGAGCCGGCTCTCCATAGAGTGCTAACGGGACCCGATCGGATGACATGTGTTACCCGTTCACACTGCCCCTTAAACTGGGGACACTTTCACACAGAGCCGCGACCCCCAGGTTAACCTGGCAATAACCCGGATTTTTGCGGCAGTGTGAAAGGTATATAAATATATTTTTCTCCAAGCATCAGAGCATCAGGGGTCTGATGGTTATCACAGAACACCTCTGCAAAGGCTCATTCTACTGTCAGCCATATTCTTAAGAAGTAGACTGGTCCATTACACTGCATCATCTATATCAGGCATGTCCAAACTGCGGCCCTCCAGCTGTTGTGAAACTACATATCCCAGAATGCCCTGACACAGTTTTGATGTCAGAGAATGCTAAAGCTGTGTCAGGGCATGCTGGGATGTGTAGTTTCTCAACAGCTGGAGGGCCGCAGTTTGGACATGCCTGATCTACATTATCTTGCCATAGCTTGTAACAGTTTAGATCTTTGAGTTTATATTTTACATTCAGTTGTCCTTTGGATGCAATTTTTATCAAGTCTATGTTCGAAGTACAAAAATATTCCAAAGTTCGCAAGAGCAAGTTAAGATTCCTGCTGGTTTTAGCCTCTTCATTTTCCAGTGGCTCCCAGGGGATGGGATAAATCTGGAGACTTCAGGACATGAACAGAAATCAGAAAAACAGAGCCCTGCTCTCTATCTTTGTCCTTCTGGTCATCTACCAAGTAATTCCTCCGCAAATGAACCTTATCTGACATGGAAAGGGAAACTGAGTAATGACACTGTAATTTATTTTGAGCCATGCCCATTTAACTCTCTATTACCTGCTTGTCATTCAATAACCACCACAATAAAGTCTAAGTAATTATTAAATGATGGGCAGCTGGGTGGTCCCAAGGAGCTTGTTAATTGGCTTATTGAAATCTGTGCTGAATAAACTACAATAAACAGCAGCCTATTAAACTAATCCAAGGGGTTCTAGCTCATGAATCCACATAGTCCCGCATCTGCACCTGCCTTTATTTGTTTTCACCTTCTGGCCTGAAAACCTCACATCTACCCAGTGCCCCACACACTCCCTGTGACCTTGTCTTGTTAACAGCTTTTGTTTTCATTGTTCTGACACTCTATCAAGAAGTTTTAAAGCTCTGTGTACAGAGCAGAGCACTGTGTGGGGAAAGGACTGCAGAAAACTTCAGTAATGTCACAGTAAAACCCCTGAGATCCTAAACAGACCCCCTGAGGGTGTTGTTGTAACATGTATCTGGACTTTAAAAGAGCAGTTTGAAGTTTTAGTAAAACGGTAAGAGAACTGAAAGGTTTCATATACAGTACTGTCCCATTTTGCTCCTTACCTGGTCTTCAGAAAAATAACTTGTTTTAACTTTGATGTTAATAACTCACATATTACCCCCTTTCACCTGCCACATACTGTATAGTGAAAGAAGATGCTTTGTGAGCTGCAATATTTAGCCTATTAATGCACCAGGATCAAGTGACATCACTAGGGCATGGGGCACGTGCATTGTGTAATTGTTATAAGCAAGGTGTGGTTTCTTTACACTGAATTTGTATTTTATGTTTAGTGATGCTTTTATAACATGACATGCAATTAAAGAGTAGGGGTAGGAGGATTTTGGACCAGTTATGGTGAGTAGTTATTTTACAAATGAAGAATTTTCTTTATTTTTCATCTGAAAGAAAATTTCTGAATAAGACTTCTTCTGTGGATTATAGCCCTAAAGTGTTCTATAGTTTACAAAATGAGGTCAGCGTAAGCTCTCGCTGACTGATAGAAATGAGGCAGCAAGAGACCTGTGCCGACATGAACCACTGAGTTGGAATGAAAGGGGGGGGGGGGGAGTTGCCATGTCTAGGACTCACCACATCCTGAGATTTTCACCCGACTGATCAAGGAACAAAGTGAATAGAAGGAGACAAAAGATTCCCATTAACAAACTCACATCACAGAACTTCCTGGTGGACAATTGTATTTTTGGTCATCCTTCCTTGGTCTCTGGAAGTGCCACAAGCTAAAGAATTGGGGAAAAGTTAATGCAAATAAAAGCTACCCCATACCTCTCCCAAACCTGTTTTGACAGCCAAAGAGATCTCAGGATAGATAGTTCGTAGGGCTAAATCACTCATACCATCTACTCTGGAATATCTCCCACTAATTACTGATATATAATTAAATGCTACGGTAAAAAATAAACATAGATGTTAACGAATAACCCCCTTTTCTAACAAAAAAGGCTGCCCTATAATGACAACCTGCAAATAAAGAAAATCTATTGCTATAAATCTGGCATTAGGTGCATACACACTAGGTGTTAGAGCCGGATTATCCTAGGGGCGACAAGGGCGACCGTCCCGGGGCCCCCACAGACTGCTTTATAAAATCGGAGCAGTCTCCATCAGCAGCCGCCGAGGAGCTTGGCGTACAGAGTGTACACGGAGCTCCTCGGCGGCTGCTGACACAGACTGCTCCGATTTAAAATGCAGTCTGTGGGTCCCCTAACGTGTGACTCAGTAAAGCACGCCAGCGGCTCAGTCAGTGTCTCACGGGATTCCGCTTCACTACCCCGGGAGACACTGACTGAGCCGCCGGCGTGCGCTGCTGTAAAGCTGCTGCTCCGAATGTGGGCGAGTATGTGTGAGCGAGTCATTGTGTGGACGGGGGATGGGGGGTTCTTTGGCCGCAATTTTCAGTGGTGGGGGCCCCCACACGTTCGTTACCCGCCCCCCATCCCCTCCGCCTTAATCAGACCCTGCTAGATGTTTTTGCCCAGCGTGTATGCACAGCGATGACATTAACATCGCTGGCAGGAAAATAGCTCAGTGTGTATGTATTGTTCACAGGGGGGGTGAACCACTTTCCACCGTAGGAGACAGTGGAAAGTAGTTAACTCGGCTGTTCTAACAGCCCGGCGGGCGGCGGCGGCCAGCGATGATCCGGGAGCGCGCATCACCGCTCATCGCCCGGCCATACACACTGGTCGAATTTGAGCTCAAAACACCAAAAGTAAGCTACTTTGAGCTCAAAATTGGCTAGTGTGTATGGGCCTATACTTCTCAGCCTGCATTGACCACTATCACGTCGACTGGAAAGCATCACATCTGCTGTTAGTAAACAGACCTAATTCCAATGTACAGATACTGGTGGTCATTTATGTATATGGAACATCTTTAACTCTGGAAAATGTAGTAACTTAACACAATATATACCAACAAACTAACACGGGACCCTATGGCAAGCTTTAACTGTCAGCACAATGCTTAATGGAAAGCAAGTATAATGAAAAGTGCCAACCAGTAAACCCAACAGATTCAGGTATTTAAGGAATGCCCCTCAAGGACAGTGAGGGTCTCCAGTCCACAAGAAGCACATTCCACAAAATAACACACCACACCTTGGCTAAGGTAATTTTTTTAAAACAGCTACATGAGAGAAAAGTGCATGCAAGTTGATAAAGCAGGCTGGATAAGTTAAACTTTCTATTACAGGCAAAGAGTTAAGCTGAGAGGGACACAGAGAGCTATCACAGATGTCAAGAGTCCTTGTTTGAAGGAATACATTTGTAAGCTCTCTCCGGATGTACGAGAGACTGCACAGGTACAGACTGATCCCAGGATAACTGGAATTCCATACATATCCGTAGGACAGGAAACAAACGTCTACCTGACAAAACTATGGCAAGTTAGGCTGAGATTAGTAGAACGGTTTGCAGAACTATCTGAACATAGGTCTGGTGTATCACATTTAAAACCTTTGCCTACTTAAGTAAACTGATAGGACACACACACACAAAAAAATTCTGTTAGTTATATAATAACACAGCTGTTAGTAGACAATAACATTTTTCACACTTTGGCCAATTCCATGGTTAAAGAATCATCCACAACCCATTGCCTCTTTTGTGGAACTTTCTTTTTATTCAATGTGTACTTGGTTTAAGTGGGAGACACATACAGCAAATTAAATGGAGCGGACACTCTTAATCTGCTCAATGTATTTGCCTCTTGCTTTGATTTTATCCCTACTTTATGAAATTATTAATGTTCTAATTCTATATAATCTTGCTGCAATTTTACCTACTGTATTATATGAGGCTATCAGAAGTAACAAAGACGTTTTCTGCCATATAATAGTATAGTATAGTATAATATATATATAATAATGAGGCAGCAGAATATGAGCTTTTAAAAAAAGAGTTCATAGAAAGCCAATGTGATTTCTAACGTTAGAACTCAGTTTATACAGCTATTATTTAGCAGCATTTATAGAAACACTAGCATCACTTATAATGTGACAGACGCAATTTCCACAGGGAACATATGTATGAACAAAGTAACACAGAGCATGTGTGGGAAAAAAAATAGAAAGAAGAGTTTGCAATCTAATAACACAAATGCACAAATAAATACATAGAATTTGATGGAAGATAAGAACCACTTGGCCCATCTAGTCTTCCCCTTTTTTTATCCTTTGGGTAATCTCAACCCTTTTTGATTCTTAGTTCTTTGTAAGAATATTCACATACTCTACGTTTACTATGGCTAACGAGCATCTTTATCTTTTACAGGTCGCAAGAGCGTCCGCATTGTCATCAGGTGTAAGGCGCCACAAAAATATATGCAGTGCCAGAGTTACAAATGATATAGACTACAATCACACATAAAAACAGAATTAAGTACATATAAGGTTGATGATGGAGTTGCAGGTAGAGAGGGTCCTGCTTGTGAGAGCTTACTGTCTAGAAGGGAATGCCAAAGCTGGGACAGGACTCCTGGGTACAACATTACAGCTCACTTTCAGAAGCAAAGCACACATAAGATTTTAGTACTCTTATCATAAACCTGTTCTTTGATATGCTGAACGTGCGTATACTAATCTGCTACAGCCTTCTAGAAAGACTCCTGGGCTTGCTAAACTGCATACAATGCAGTAATTCTGCACATCAGGCCTCCAAGAGTCACGGTTTGTTCCGAGATTTAGCCTCTATTTCCACAACCACTGTGTTCTGAAATGTGTGTGTTGGGGGAGGGTTTCTCAGCACACAATAAAACACAATTAAATGAACCATCCCCTCCTCCTCCAGGACAGCCAGACAAGAATAGTCATCAACATTAGGGCACTTTCCAGCTGGGGGTGAGCTCACAATCTATGGGAAATAAGAGTTGAGTGAGACCACCAGTTAGGGGATACACCAAATCCTCTCTGGTCAATGGGGGTTATTCAGAGTCAGTAACAGTTTTGCAACAAACCCAAATGCTGCTACTGATAAAGTCGCATGCTGGGTACCGCCCAGAACAGGGCAACGCCGCCCGCATGTGTAGCGCAGCCCAGCAATGTGATTGCAATTCAACTGCGATCGCATCGCAGAAAGCGGCAAATAGCATTTGACCCCTGTATACTCAGCCACGCTGCGTATACAGGCGCACCACTGCCGTGTTTCCCGTCACAGGCAACGTCATCCGGCCACTCCGAAAATTGTCATGACATACCTGAAAATTGTCATGACATACCTGCGTTCCCTGCACCACTCCATCACAATGCCGCGTCACCGCCCCCGAATGCCCACCGCCTGTGAGTCACATTGCCATTGTGAGCACCCGTGCGTGCGCGATGCAATCATGGCGCATACGCAGGTGGCCAATAAGCGGCTATTCGCGATTTTAGAAACAATGCAATGGTTACATCAGCAAACTACTGTTGAAAAAGTTTGGTATATAAAAATATACTGCAACTAATCAGATGTTAGCATTCATTTTCTAAACTATCATAGAAAAATGACAGCTATAACATGATTGGTTGTTATACATTACAGGACATTTGTGCACATTACTCCATGTTAATAAATGATGCCATCTCAACTATTACAGACTCACTCAAATTAGCAGTGACACTCAACCTCGGTGTAAGATTGCTAATCTGTTCCGTCTGCTGGGATGGCTGAAACATTTGTCAGATGTATTATATCCAAAAATGATACAGACCTGACCCAGATCCAGGGTAACATTGACCTCATTGTACTCCAGCCCTCGGGACAAGGGGGGGCTCTGCCACCATCGCTCGGTGCCATCAATGGCATTGGTAATGGGATGCGCTCTCTCTCCGCTGTTTGCTAAACAGATGTCGCAGTACTGCCCCTAAAATAAACATTGAGAAACTCACTAGTGGTGCTGGGACATCAGAGCCATGACATACAGATATAAAACAGATACACATATGACATTTTATACAGGCACTGTTCTGTGAAGCTGTGACAGTAACCAGTTACTTTACGAGCAGTGAATTCATGGACAGTGTAGAGACTGAAAGAGCACCAAGTAATCATAAGTAATAGGTTCAGTTACTGAAAGTCATAAAGCTATGAGAGAGGTCATACAGTGAGGAGGTTATGGTTGGGAAAAAAAATATAGTCTCACCAGCTACCTTTCTGACAACTGTATCCTTAATCCTCTCCAATCTAGCTTTTTCACCCCTCCACTTTACTGAAACTGCCTTGGCCAAAGTCACCAATGATCTTCTCTTGGACAAATCCAGGTGTCACTTCCCTCTGCTCATCCTCCTGGACTGTGGATCACCCTCTTCTACTGCGCACCCTTCAGATTCCCTGCCTACTGCGCCAACCGCTCTTTTACTTTTTTGACCTCTGGGTCCACTTCTCCCATCCATCCTTCCTGTAGGAGTTCTACAGCATTCTGTCTTTATGCCTCTGCACTCTTCTGCATACACCTCTTCCCTGGGTGAACTGATCAGTTTCTTCAGCCTCCAGTATCAGCTCTATGCCGACAAGACTCAACTCCACAGGGCCATACACGCTATAAGATATTTTTCAAAGATCTGAAAGATAATGACGATTGTGAACGATATATCGTTCACATCATCTAATGTGTATGGCCCTCCAATCAACGATTCGGGCACCCGCGCTCGTTGATTGGAGGTTGGCTGTGCTGCCTGCTCAATGTGAGCAATGTTACTTGTGACATCGCTCATCACGGCATGTGTGTACGGAGCCGAGATGAGTGATGTGCACAATGTGACATTGCTCACCTCCCCTCCAGCGGCTCCCTCCCCGGCAGAGGCTCCCTCCTCTCCAGCAGCTCCGTCCCCGCCAGCGGCTTCATATCTGAGACTCTGACAGGAGCCGCTGACCGCTCAGCGCATCGCCCCTCCCGCGGCTCCATCCCCACCAGCGGCTTCATATCTGAGCCGCTGACCGCTCAGCGTCTCCCTCCACTGCCCCACCACTGAAGTTATAAACTCACTGTGCCACCAACTTAATATAAAATTAATTATAATGGGTTTAATAATATATATAATTTATATTATATTGAACCCGTTATAATTAATTTTATATTAAGTTGGTGGCACAGTGGGTTGGTGGCACAGTGGGTTTATAACTTCATTGGTGGGGCAGCGGACGGAGACGCTGAGCGGTCAGCGGCTCCCGTCAGCGGCTCAGCTAGGAGCAGCACTCCTAGCGGCTTAAATAAAGGACAACAGCAGGGCATGCGTGTAGACGTTTCAATGCCTTTATTGTGGCATTGTCATCAGGTCTTTTACGCCGCAATAAAGGCATTGAAACGTTGTCTACACGCATGCCCTGCTGTTGTCCTTTATTTAAACCGCTAGGAGTGGCGCACCTTTGGACTTCATGTGATTATTATTTGTGGAGGCACCCAGCACAGTAACGCGGTCTTAATGGGAGGCCCGGGTACTTTTTATTAAGTTGGGGGCACAGTGGAAATTGGTGGGGCAGTGGGTGAAAAAAAACTTAATTGGTTCCCCCTTCTACAGCCCTGCCCACACACCCAGAAATGCCTCCGCAATATTAAAATATGTAAAAAAAAAAGGTGCCAATTCCAAAGATATCTTTCAAATTGTTTGAAAAATTACTTATGGGCCCTACACACTGGCCGACATCACTGCACGATATGAACGATCTCGTTCATTAATGAACGAGATAACGTTCATATCATGCAGTATGGAGGCACCAGCGATGAACGATGCGCGGCCCTGCGCTCGTTCATCGCTGGTGCCCTGTCGGCTGTGCATGCAGGCCAATATGGACGAGATCGTCCATATTTGCCTGCACGTCTACGGAGCCGGGTAACGGGGGGAGTGAAGAAACTTCACTCCCCCTCGCTGCTGGGTCGCCCGTCTGCCGTATCGGCGGTCGGGCAGCTCGGCGGCACATCGCCGAGTCTGTAGGGCCCATTAGTGTTTACACTCAATTTTGTTTGTCAGGGCTCTGGGAAGTTCAAGGGAAATTGCTCATCGTCCACATTGTTCATCTTTCACATTGGTCATGTTTTCTAGTGTGTATGTGCCTCTGATCTACTTATCTCTCCCCTTCCCTGCTTTCTCGGGTATCCAGATGCATCTCCACCATTTCCTCCTGTATGTTCTTACGCTTTCTCAAAACAAGAATAAGGAGTCCTGGAAGTGATGATATGGCCCCCACAGAGCCCTGATCTCAACATCATTGAGTCTGTCTGGGATTACATGAAGAGACAGAAGGATCTGAGCAAGCCTACATCCATAGAAGATCTGTGGTTAGTTCTCCAAGATGTTTGGAACAACCAAACTGCCAAGTTCCTTCAAAAACTGTGTGCAAGTGTGCCTAGAATTGACGCTGTTTTGAAGGTAAAGGGTGGTTGCACTGAAGATTGATTTGATTTAGATTTATCTTCTGTTCATTAACTTTGCATTTTGTTAATTAATAAAAATAAGCTATTAACACTTATCTTTTTGAAAACATTACTTTGCAGCTTTTTTCCACGGTACTCTATGTTAAATGATTTACATTCCTAGCGAACTGGAATATTAAAAAGTTTTGGATTTGTAAATATACATTATATAGTATTTAATGAATTCTCTACAAAGTAGAGGGAAAAAAAAGTCACACAGAACTAATTAGAACTTATAAGTGTAAGAACCCTATACCAGAGTTTCTCAAATGCGGTCCTCAAGGAACCCCAATAGTCCAAATATCCATGGCTCAGCACAAATGGTTAAATCAAACTGATTGAGGTGCTAATTAAGTCACCTGTGGCCAATCATAGATAAATGTAAAACCTGGACTGTTGTGGTGCCTTGAGGGCTGTGTTTGAGAACCTCTGCCCTATACAATTTCCCTGCACAGCCCAGTGGATTCCTTCAGCAGAGATTACATTGTACACATCGCTGCTATAATGAATGTGTTTGGCATTTTATTTTACATCATCCATGTGTTCAGTAAGCTCTTATGACTTTATCAAGGCAACATACATAAGTAACAGGAGGTAAAGTAGTGGGTTGCCACTGAGCATGTCTTTGCCCGGCATACAGTATAGTGGTGGTGGGAGTAATGTGAACACCCCCAATCGCTTTAAAAAAATTAGATCCTATTACATGTCATGGTATAGAGGGAAGATGAGTTAGAGAACTTTGGGTTTGTCTTGTCAAGTTACTTATTAAGGCATGGTATGTGTAGAGCTTTTCTCCCCAAATATAAAGTGAACCTGTCCTCTACACACACTTGTGAGCTGAATCAATATAAAGGGAAATCAGATATACGGTAATAATTGCCTGGGACATCAATGAGGTATGAGGCACTTTTGGCCTCATTCCTCCTGATTAGGTAGGCTAAACCTCAGTTTGACTCACATTAATATGCCCACCCCTGAGTGTTGGAAATAGACACACTTAAAAAACATATATATTGTTATTTTAATTTCTTCAATGCTTTACAGTGCATAATCAGTATTGTTAGTGATGTCGATTTCTGTGTTGTCAAAATTCCAACAACAGTATGTTGTGTCACTTTACACAATGGAAAATAATGGTGGTTAATGAGGAATAGGTATAATATAAATAAATGTAATAAAAATATCCCCATCATGTTGTTTCTCAGTGGAAAATGAAGGTTTAATTACATCCCAGCCCCTGCTGATTAAACAGTGATTGTATCCTGCTTGTGGCACTTAACTAGGTTGTATCCCAATAAGAGGAAGGTCAGTCATTTCACAGTTCAAAGAGACCGCCAACAGTTTAGATAAGGGGAACATGACACAATCACCAAGACTTAAAGCATCTCATTGGAGAAACTGACACAGCTCATCAGATAAATCGCTTGCCATTATTGGCCAGATCCACACCTATAAGCCAGTAGGAATTTAAACAATGACGGCAGATGAGATCTATAAAATTAGGGCAGTAACCTATTTTTCTGCCATGGGGCAGAAGTAGACACACAAGAGGTGTTGTAAGAGTAGTTGCTTTCCATGCTGATTTGACAATCACATATTTATTTATTTTTAACCAAAAAAAAAAAAAATAATAATAATAATAATCTACATATACATTTAATTTGAAGCCCTAAAATATAATATAATATATACCAAGTTGACAGATAACAAAACTGGAATTTTATACTAAACCGTCAGCCAATCAAGTTGTTTGAGAATACACAATCCTACATACAGTAAATGGCCATCCATCCATACACTAGACAACAATAACAATTTGTTTTAAAAATAGAAAGAAAAAAAAAAGTCCCCAGTAATGACAACTGCTGGAGTGGATAGAGCAGGAAATAGGATAGAGGTAACAGGTCAGTAACAAGTGCAAATGCAGCTGCTGTCTTTTATAAAGGAGGGATACATATTTGCAGCCTAGTGAGGCTTACTCCGCAGCAGTTTACTGAGCTCGTCTGCCACCGTTGCTAAACGAGATGCTACAGTGATCAACGGGTTAAAGGCACATAGCGCAGCAAGAGCTCTAGGGGCGCATATTAAAGAGGGTGCAGATCACCTCGAATCCTTATTACATGTACCGATCTTATTTGTAGCTAATGTGGGAGTGAAAGTGAAACAAAGTACAATAAAATTGACCATTATACAAGAGGAGGGGGACCCAATGTCCATCCCGACCATGAACAGTGCAAGCCATTAACCCCTACAGTGCCAAATAAGGGTGCAGTACCTGGATGGTCTGGCTAGGATCTCCAAATACTGGTCCCCCAACTAGCTTGCAGTAAAGGGCCTCCACGGGTCTGCCTCCTTCCCCCTCCCCGCAGGTGGCAGTGGCGAAAATCCTTGTGCCCTCTGCCAGGTTGAAGTATGGAGGGTGCAGGCTGTGGCCATTCACTCCATTAATGGGCAACTCCTGAGCGCTGATCGTCCTCCAGATGAGGCAGAGCAGCCAGCAGCGTGCTAGGGTGGGCACTGATGCCATCCTCCTCCCGGGACTGTAGCGGGCAGCAGGGGGTGAGGCCGGTCCTGCTGTCTGTGTGCTCCCGCTCTCCCCCTAGCTCCAAACTAAAACATTTACCACGATGGGCTGCCAGAGATTGTTACAGGAGAGGGGCGGGGGCAGCCACCGAGAGACCTGCCCTGAGGAGAGGGTCTGCCTGCTGCTCCACAGGGGCTCACACTTATCGCTGCTGCTGCTGGCTCCGAACTTTCATTATTCATCTTACTGGGGCTGGCTGGAGCCGGTGTAAATAAATACTATAATACGCTGCTAAATATAAGACATTATTATATAGCCTCAGTTGTCGATTACATATCTGGGGGATCAGTATATACACGTGGGAAAAATGTTGGGAGAATAGTATTTGTTTTATCATAGGCAATGAAAAATGTAATACACTGCATTTATATTATATCCGTACGAACAATACTTTTTTAATGGTTTCATCATTATACTGTATACACTACTGTACATTATACCCTTACATTACAAATAATGATCATCATTACAATTCATACAATAGTCAAGTATTGTTAACTGTTTTTTAAATATTATTAATCAACACTGGTAGGTTTAAAATTATTATTATTATTATTATTATTATTATTATTATTATTATTATTATTATACAGGTTGAGTCTCCCTTATCCAAAATGCTTGGGACCAGAGGTATTTTGGATATCGGATTTTTCCGTATTTTGGAATAATTGCATACCATAATGAGATTTCTCTATCGTCCTAAGTGGATGCTGGGGTTCCTGAAAGGACCATGGGGAATAGCGGCTCCGCAGGAGACAGGGCACAAAAAAGTAAAGCTTTACTAGGTCAGGTGGTGTGCACTGGCTCCTCCCCCCATGACCCTCCTCCAGACTCCAGTTAGATTTTGTGCCCGAACGAGAAGGGTGCAATCTAGGTGGCTCTCCTAAAGAGCTGCTTAGAGAAAGTTTAGTTTAGGTTTTTTTCTTTACAGTGAGTCCTGCTGGCAACAGGATCACTGCAACGTGGGACTTAGGGGGAAAGTAGTAAACTCACCTGCATGCAGAGTGGATTTGCTGCTTGGCTACTGGACACCATTAGCTCCAGAGGGATCGAACACAGGCCCAGCCGTGGAGTCCGGTCCCGGAGCCGCGCCGCCGACCCCCTTGCAGATGCTGAAGCGTGAAGAGGTCCGGAAACCGGCGGCTGAAGACTCCTCAGTCTTCATAAGGTAGCGCACAGCACTGCAGCTGTGCGCCATTTTCCTCTCAGCACACTTCACTGGGCAGTCACTGAGGGTGCAGAGCGCTGGGGGGGGGCGCTCTGAGAGGCAAATATAAACCTTATACAAGGCTAAAAATACCTCACATATAGCCCATAGGGGCTATATGGAGATATTTAACCCCTGCCTGACTGGAAAAATAGCGGGAGAAGAACCCGCCGAAAAAGGGGCGGGGCCTATCTCCTCAGCACACGGCGCCATTTTCTCTATCGTCCTAAGTGGATGCTGGGGTTCCTGAAAGGACCATGGGGAATAGCGGCTCCGCAGGAGACAGGGCACAAAAAAGTAAAGCTTTACTAGGTCAGGTGGTGTGCACTGGCTCCTCCCCCTATGACCCTCCTCCAGACTCCAGTTAGATTTTGTGCCCGAACGAGAAGGGTGCAATCTAGGTGGCTCTCCTAAAGAGCTGCTTAGAGAAAGTTTAGTTTAGGTTTTTTTCTTTACAGTGAGTCCTGCTGGCAACAGGATCACTGCAACGTGGGACTTAGGGGGAAAGTAGTAAACTCACCTGCATGCAGAGTGGATTTGCTGCTTGGCTACTGGACACCATTAGCTCCAGAGGGATCGAACACAGGCCCAGCCGTGGAGTCCGGTCCCGGAGCCGCGCCGCCGACCCCCTTGCAGATGCTGAAGCGTGAAGAGGTCCGGAAACCGGCGGCTGAAGACTCCTCAGTCTTCATAAGGTAGCGCACAGCACTGCAGCTGTGCGCCATTTTCCTCTCAGCACACTTCACTGGGCAGTCACTGAGGGTGCAGAGCGCTGGGGGGGGGCGCTCTGAGAGGCAAATATAAACCTTATACAAGGCTAAAAATACCTCACATATAGCCCATAGGGGCTATATGGAGATATTTAACCCCTGCCTGACTGGAAAAATAGCGGGAGAAGAACCCGCCGAAAAAGGGGCGGGGCCTATCTCCTCAGCACACGGCGCCATTTTCTGTCACAGCTCCGCTGGTCAGAACGGCTCCCAGGTCTCTCCCCTGCACTGCACTACAGAAACAGGGTAAAACAGAGAGGGGGGGCACATTAATGGCTATATATATATATATTAAAGCAGCTATAAGGGAGCACTTAATATAAGGATATCCCTTGTATATATAGCGCTTTGTGGTGTGTGCTGGCAGACTCTCCCTCTGTCTCCCCAAAAGGGCTAGTGGGTCCTGTCTTCATTAGAGCATTCCCTGTGAGTTTGCGGTGTGTGTCGGTACGTGGTGTCGACATGTATGAGGACGATATTGGTGTGGAGGCGGAGCAATTGCCAAATATGCAGATGTCACCCCCCAGGGGGTCGACACCAGAATGGATGCCTTTATTTGTGGAATTACGTGATGGTTTATCTTCCCTTAAACAGTCAGTTGAGGACATGAGGCGGCCGGACAATCAATTAATGCCTGTCCAGGCGCCTCAAACACCGTCAGGGGCTGTAAAACGCCCTTTGCCTCAGTCGGTCGACACAGACCCAGACACGGGCACTGATTCCAGTGACGACGGTAGAAATTCAAACGTATTTTCCAGTAGGGCCACACGTTATATGATTTTGGCAATGAAGGAGACGTTACATTTAGCTGATACTACAGATACCGTAAAACAGGGTATTATGTATGGTGTGAAAAAACTACAAACAGTTTTTCCTGAATCAGAAGAATTAAATGACGTGTGTGATGAAGCGTGGGTTGCTCCTGATAAAAAGTTGATAATTTCAAAAAAGTTATTGGCATTATACCCTTTCCCGCCAGAGGTTAGGGCGCGCTGGGAAACACCCCATAAGGTGGACAAGGCGCTCACACGCTTATCCAAACAAGTGGCGTTACCCTCTCCTGAGACGGCCGCACTTAAGCATCCATCAGATAGAAAGATGGAAGTTATTCAAAAGAATATATACACACATGCAGGTGTTATACTACGACCAGCTATAGCAACTGCCTGGATGTGCAGTGCTGGAGTAGTTTGGTCAGAATCCCTGATTGAAAATATTGATACCCTAGATAGGGACAATGTTTTACTGTCGTTAGAACAAATAAAGGATGCATTTATCTATATGCGTGATGCACAGAGGGATATTTGCACACTGGCATCTCGGGTGAGTGCTATGTCCATTTCAGCCAGAAGAGCCTTATGGACACGACAGTGGACAGGCGATGCGGATTCAAAACGTCACATGGAGGTTTTGCCGTATAAAGGGGAGGAGTTATTTGGAGTTGGTCTATCAGACTTGGTGGCCACGGCTACTGCCGGGAAATCCACTTTTTTACCTCAAGTCACTCCCCAACAGAGAAAGGCACCGACTTTTCAACCGCAGCCTTTTCGCTCCTACAAAAATAAGAGAGCAAAGGGCTTGTCGTACCTGCCACGAGGCAGAGGAAGAGGGAAGAGACACCAACAGGCAGCTCCTTCCCAGGAACAGAAGCCCTCCCCGGCTCCTGCAAAAACCTCAGCATGACGCTGGGGCCTCTCAAGCGGACTCGGGGACAGTGGGGGGCCGTCTCAAAAATTACAGCGCGCAGTGGGCTCACTCGCAGGTAGACCCCTGGATCCTGCAGATAATATCTCAGGGGTACAGGTTGGAATTAGAGACGGATCCTCCTCATCGTTTCCTGAAGTCTGCCTTACCAACCGTCTCTTCCGAAAGGGAGAGGGTGTTGGAAGCCATTCACAAGCTGTACGCTCAGCAGGTGATAGTCAAAGTACCCCTATTACAACAAGGAAAGGGGTATTATTCCACTCTATTTGTGGTACCGAAGCCGGATGGCTCGGTAAGGCCTATTCTAAATCTGAAGTCCTTGAACCTCTACATAAAAAAGTTCCAGTTCAAGATGGAGTCACTCAGAGCAGTGATAGCGAACCTGGAAGAAGGGGACTTTATGGTATCCTTGGACATCAAGGATGCGTATCTACACGTTCCGATTTACCCCGCACACCAGGGGTACCTCAGGTTCATTGTTCAAAACTGTCACTATCAGTTTCAGACGCTGCCGTTCGGATTGTCCACGGCGCCTCGGGTCTTTACCAAGGTAATGGCCGAGATGATGATTCTTCTTCGAAGAAAAGGCGTATTAGTTATCCCATACTTGGACGATCTCCTAATAAGGGCAAGGTCCAGAGAACAGCTGGAGACAGCTTTAGCACTATCTCAAGAGGTGCTAAGACAACACGGGTGGATTCTGAATATTCCAAAATCCCATTTAATCCCGACAACTCGTCTGCTGTTCCTAGGAATGATTCTGGACACGGTTCAGAAAAAGGTTTTCCTTCCAGAGGAAAAAGCCAAGGAGTTATCCGATCTGGTCAGGAACCTCCTAAAACCAGGAAAAGTGTCAGTACACAAATGGTCAGGGTCGCATCTGCAGATGCACCTGCGAATAACCCTGTCACCAAAGACAAGGGTGTCACTTCTGTGGTGGTTGCAGAAGGCTCACCTATTAGAAGGCCGCAGATTCGGCATTCAGGATTGGATCCTGGTGACCACGGACGCCAGCCTGAGAGGCTGGGGAGCAGTCACACAAGGAAGAAACTTCCAGGGAGTATGGACGAGTCTGGAAAAGTCTCTTCACATAAACATTCTGGAACTAAGAGCAATCTACAATGCTCTAAGCCAGGCGGAACTTCTCCTGCAAGGAAAGCCGGTGTTGATTCAGTCGGACAACATCACGGCGGTCGCCCATGTAAACAGGCAGGGCGGCACAAGAAGCAGGAGTGCAATGGCAGAAGCTGCCAAGATTCTTCGCTGGGCGGAGAATCACGTGATAGCACTGTCAGCAGTGTTCATCCCGGGCGTGGACAACTGGGAAGCAGACTTCCTCAGCAGACACGATCTTCATCCGGGAGAGTGGGGTCTACATCCAGAAGTCTTCAACATGTTAATAGACCGTTGGGAAAGACCAATTGTAGACATGATGGCGTCTCGCCTCAACAAGAAACTGGACAAATATTGCGCCAGGTCAAGAGATCCACAGGCAATAGCTGTGGACGCACTGGTAACTCCTTGGGTGTACCAGTCAGTGTATGTGTTTCCTCCTCTGCCGCTCATACCAAAGGTATTGAAGATCATACGGCAAAGAAGAGTAAGAACAATACTAGTGGTTCCGGATTGGCCGAGAAGGACTTGGTATCCGGAACTTCAAGAGATGCTCACGGACGAACCGTGGCCTCTACCTCTGAGAAGGGACCTGCTACAGCGGGGTCCCTGTCTTTTTCAAGACTTACCGCGGCTGCGTTTGACGGCATGGCGGTTGAACGCCAGATCCTAAAAGGGAAAGGCATTCCAGAAGAAGTCATTCCTACCTTGATTAAGGCACGGAAGGAAGTCACCGTGAAACATTATCACCGCATTTGGCGAAAATATGTAGCGTGGTGCGAGGATCGGAAGGTTCCGACGGAGGAATTCCAACTGGGTCGTTTCCTACATTTCCTGCAATCAGGATTATCTATGGGTCTCAAATTGGGATCCATTAAGGTTCAAATTTCGGCCCTGTCAATATTCTTCCAAAAAGAATTGGCCTCTGTCCCTGAGGTCCAGACTTTTGTCAAGGGAGTACTGCATATACAGCCTCCTGTGGTGCCTCCGGTGGCACCGTGGGATCTAAATGTAGTTTTAGATTTCCTCAAATCCCATTGGTTTGAACCATTGAAAAAGGTGGATTTGAAATATCTCACATTGAAAGTGACTATGTTACTAGTCCTGGCCTCTGCCAGGAGAGTATCTGAATTGGCGGCTTTATCTTATAAAAGTCCTTATCTAATCTTCCATTCGGATAGGGCAGAACTGCGGACTCGTCCGCATTTTCTCCCTAAAGTGGTATCAGCATTTCATCTGAACCAACCTATTGTGGTGCCTGCGGCCACTAGCGACTTGGAGGACTCCAAGTTGTTGGACGTTGTCAGAGCCTTAAAAATATACATTGCAAGGACGGCTGGAGTCAGAAAATCTGACTCGCTGTTTATATTGTATGCACCCAACAAGTTGGGCGCACCTGCTTCTAAGCAGTCGATTGCTCGTTGGATTTGTAACACAATTCAACTTGCACATTCTGTGGCAGGCCTGCCACAGCCTAAAACTGTAAAAGCCCACTCCACAAGGAAGGTGGGCTCATCTTGGGCGGCTGCCCGAGGGGTCTCGGCATTACAACTCTGCCGAGCAGCTACGTGGTCGGGGGAGAACACGTTTGTAAAATTTTACAAATTTGATACCCTGGCAAAGGAGGACCTGGAGTTCTCTCATTCGGTGCTGCAGAGTCATCCGCACTCTCCCGCCCGTTTGGGAGCTTTGGTATAATCCCCATGGTCCTTTCAGGAACCCCAGCATCCACTTAGGACGATAGAGAAAATAAGAATTTACTTACCGATAATTCTATTTCTCGGAGTCCGTAGTGGATGCTGGGCGCCCATCCCAAGTGCGGATTGTCTGCAATACTTGTACATAGTTATTGTTAACTAATTCGGGTTATTGTTAAGGAGCCATCTTTAAGAGGCCCTTTCTGTTGTCATACTGTTAACTGGGTTTAGATCACAAGTTGTACGGTGTGATTGGTGTGGCTGGTATGAGTCTTACCCGGGATTCAAAATGCCTCCCTTATTGTGTATGCTCGTCCGGGCACAGTACCTAACTGGAGTCTGGAGGAGGGTCATAGGGGGAGGAGCCAGTGCACACCACCTGACCTAGTAAAGCTTTACTTTTTTGTGCCCTGTCTCCTGCGGAGCCGCTATTCCCCATGGTCCTTTCAGGAACCCCAGCATCCACTACGGACTCCGAGAAATAGAATTATCGGTAAGTAAATTCTTATTTTCTGTCACAGCTCCGCTGGTCAGAACGGCTCCCAGGTCTCTCCCCTGCACTGCACTACAGAAACAGGGTAAAACAGAGAGGGGGGGCACATTAATGGCTATATATATATATATTAAAGCAGCTATAAGGGAGCACTTAATATAAGGATATCCCTTGTATATATAGCGCTTTGTGGTGTGTGCTGGCAGACTCTCCCTCTGTCTCCCCAAAAGGGCTAGTGGGTCCTGTCTTCATTAGAGCATTCCCTGTGAGTTTGCGGTGTGTGTCGGTACGTGGTGTCGACATGTATGAGGACGATATTGGTGTGGAGGCGGAGCAATTGCCAAATATGCAGATGTCACCCCCCAGGGGGTCGACACCAGAATGGATGCCTTTATTTGTGGAATTACGTGATGGTTTATCTTCCCTTAAACAGTCAGTTGAGGACATGAGGCGGCCGGACAATCAATTAATGCCTGTCCAGGCGCCTCAAACACCGTCAGGGGCTGTAAAACGCCCTTTGCCTCAGTCGGTCGACACAGACCCAGACACGGGCACTGATTCCAGTGACGACGGTAGAAATTCAAACGTATTTTCCAGTAGGGCCACACGTTATATGATTTTGGCAATGAAGGAGACGTTACATTTAGCTGATACTACAGATACCGTAAAACAGGGTATTATGTATGGTGTGAAAAAACTACAAACAGTTTTTCCTGAATCAGAAGAATTAAATGACGTGTGTGATGAAGCGTGGGTTGCTCCTGATAAAAAGTTGATAATTTCAAAAAAGTTATTGGCATTATACCCTTTCCCGCCAGAGGTTAGGGCGCGCTGGGAAACACCCCCTAAGGTGGACAAGGCGCTCACACGCTTATCCAAACAAGTGGCGTTACCCTCTCCTGAGACGGCCGCACTTAAGGATCCATCAGATAGAAAGATGGAAGTTATTCAAAAGAATATATACACACATGCAGGTGTTATACTACGACCAGCTATAGCAACTGCCTGGATGTGCAGTGCTGGAGTAGTTTGGTCAGAATCCCTGATTGAAAATATTGATACCCTAGATAGGGACAATGTTTTACTGTCGTTAGAACAAATAAAGGATGCATTTATCTATATGCGTGATGCACAGAGGGATATTTGCACACTGGCATCTCGGGTGAGTGCTATGTCCATTTCAGCCAGAAGAGCCTTATGGACACGACAGTGGACAGGCGATGCGGATTCAAAACGTCACATGGAGGTTTTGCCGTATAAAGGGGAGGAGTTATTTGGAGTTGGTCTATCAGACTTGGTGGCCACGGCTACTGCCGGGAAATCCACTTTTTTACCTCAAGTCACTCCCCAACAGAGAAAGGCACCGACCTTTCAACCGCAGCCTTTTCGCTCCTACAAAAATAAGAGAGCAAAGGGCTTGTCGTACCTGCCACGAGGCAGAGGAAGAGGGAAGAGACACCAACAGGCAGCTCCTTCCCAGGAACAGAAGCCCTCCCCGGCTCCTGCAAAAACCTCAGCATGACGCTGGGGCCTCTCAAGCGGACTCGGGGACAGTGGGGGGCCGTCTCAAAAATTACAGCGCGCAGTGGGCTCACTCGCAGGTAGACCCCTGGATCCTGCAGATAATATCTCAGGGGTACAGGTTGGAATTAGAGACGGATCCTCCTCATCGTTTCCTGAAGTCTGCCTTACCAACCGTCTCTTCCGAAAGGGAGAGGGTGTTGGAAGCCATTCACAAGCTGTACGCTCAGCAGGTGATAGTCAAAGTACCCCTATTACAACAAGGAAAGGGGTATTATTCCACTCTATTTGTGGTACCGAAGCCGGATGGCTCGGTAAGGCCTATTCTAAATCTGAAGTCCTTGAACCTCTACATAAAAAAGTTCAAGTTCAAGATGGAGTCACTCAGAGCAGTGATAGCGAACCTGGAAGAAGGGGACTTTATGGTATCCTTGGACATCAAGGATGCGTATCTACACGTTCCGATTTACCCCGCACACCAGGGGTACCTCAGGTTCATTGTTCAAAACTGTCACTATCAGTTTCAGACGCTGCCGTTCGGATTGTCCACGGCGCCTCGGGTCTTTACCAAGGTAATGGCCGAGATGATGATTCTTCTTCGAAGAAAAGGCGAATTAGTTATCCCATACTTGGACGATCTCCTAATAAGGGCAAGGTCCAGAGAACAGCTGGAGACAGCTTTAGCACTATCTCAAGAGGTGCTAAGACAACACGGGTGGATTCTGAATATTCCAAAATCCCATTTAATCCCGACAACTCGTCTGCTGTTCCTAGGAATGATTCTGGACACGGTTCAGAAAAAGGTTTTCCTTCCAGAGGAAAAAGCCAAGGAGTTATCCGATCTGGTCAGGAACCTCCTAAAACCAGGAAAAGTGTCAGTACATCAATGCACAAGAGTCCTGGGAAAAATGGTGGCTTCTTACGAAGCAATTCCATTCGGCAGATTCCATGCAAGAATATTCCAAAGGGATCTGTTGGACAAATGGTCAGGGTCGCATCTGCAGATGCACCTGCGAATAACCCTGTCACCAAAGACAAGGGTGTCACTTCTGTGGTGGTTGCAGAAGGCTCACCTATTAGAAGGCCGCAGATTCGGCATTCAGGATTGGATCCTGGTGACCACGGACGCCAGCCTGAGAGGCTGGGGAGCAGTCACACAAGGAAGAAACTTCCAGGGAGTATGGACGAGTCTGGAAAAGTCTCTTCACATAAACATTCTGGAACTAAGAGCAATCTACAATGCTCTAAGCCAGGCGGAACTTCTCCTGCAAGGAAAGCCGGTGTTGATTCAGTCGGACAACATCACGGCGGTCGCCCATGTAAACAGGAAGGGCGGCACAAGAAGCAGGAGTGCAATGGCAGAAGCTGCCAAGATTCTTCGCTGGGCGGAGAATCACGTGATAGCACTGTCAGCAGTGTTCATCCCGGGCGTGGACAACTGGGAAGCAGACTTCCTCAGCAGACACGATCTTCATCCGGGAGAGTGGGGTCTACATCCAGAAGTCTTCAACATGTTAATAGACCGTTGGGAAAGACCAATTGTAGACATGATGGCGTCTCGCCTCAACAAGAAACTGGACAAATATTGCGCCAGGTCAAGAGATCCACAGGCAATAGCTGTGGACGCACTGGTAACTCCTTGGGTGTACCAGTCAGTGTATGTGTTTCCTCCTCTGCCGCTCATACCAAAGGTATTGAAGATCATACGGCAAAGAAGAGTAAGAACAATACTAGTGGTTCCGGATTGGCCGAGAAGGACTTGGTATCCGGAACTTCAAGAGATGCTCACGGACGAACCGTGGCCTCTACCTCTGAGAAGGGACCTGCTACAGCAGGGTCCCTGTCTTTTTCAAGACTTACCGCGGCTGCGTTTGACGGCATGGCGGTTGAACGCCAGATCCTAAAAGGGAAAGGCATTCCAGAAGAAGTCATTCCTACCTTGATTAAGGCACGGAAGGAAGTCACCGTGAAACATTATCACCGCATTTGGCGAAAATATGTAGCGTGGTGCGAGGATCGGAGGGTTCCGACGGAGGAATTCCAACTGGGTCGTTTCCTACATTTCCTGCAATCAGGATTATCTATGGGTCTCAAATTGGGATCCATTAAGGTTCAAATTTCGGCCCTGTCAATATTCTTCCAAAAAGAATTGGCCTCTGTCCCTGAGGTCCAGACTTTTGTCAAGGGAGTACTGCATATACAGCCTCCTGTGGTGCCTCCGGTGGCACCGTGGGATCTAAATGTAGTTTTAGATTTCCTCAAATCCCATTGGTTTGAACCATTGAAAAAGGTGGATTTGAAATATCTCACATTGAAAGTGACTATGTTACTAGCCCTGGCCTCTGCCAGGAGAGTATCTGAATTGGCGGCTTTATCTTATAAAAGTCCTTATCTAATCTTCCATTCGGATAGGGCAGAACTGCGGACTCGTCCGCATTTTCTCCCTAAAGTGGTATCAGCATTTCATCTGAACCAACCTATTGTGGTGCCTGCGGCCACTAGCGACTTGGAGGACTCCAAGTTGTTGGACGTTGTCAGAGCCTTAAAAATATACATTGCAAGGACGGCTGGAGTCAGAAAATCTGACTCGCTGTTTATATTGTATGCACCCAACAAGTTGGGCGCACCTGCTTCTAAGCAGTCGATTGCTCGTTGGATTTGTAACACAATTCAACTTGCACATTCTGTGGCAGGCCTGCCACAGCCTAAAACTGTAAAAGCCCACTCCACAAGGAAGGTGGGCTCATCTTGGGCGGCTGCCCGAGGGGTCTCGGCATTACAACTCTGCCGAGCAGCTACGTGGTCGGGGGAGAACACGTTTGTAAAATTTTACAAATTTGATACCCTGGCAAAGGAGGACCTGGAGTTCTCTCATTCGGTGCTGCAGAGTCATCCGCACTCTCCCGCCCGTTTGGGAGCTTTGGTATAATCCCCATGGTCCTTTCAGGAACCCCAGCATCCACTTAGGACGATAGAGAAAATAAGAATTTACTTACCGATAATTCTATTTCTCGGAGTCCGTAGTGGATGCTGGGCGCCCATCCCAAGTGCGGATTATCTGCAATACTTGTACATAGTTATTGTTAACTAATTCGGGTTATTGTTAAGGAGCCATCTTTAAGAGGCCCTTTCTGTTGTCATACTGTTAACTGGGTTTAGATCACAAGTTGTACGGTGTGATTGGTGTGGCTGGTATGAGTCTTACCCGGGATTCAAAATGCCTCCCTTATTGTGTATGCTCGTCCGGGCACAGTACCTAGCTGGAGTCTGGAGGAGGGTCATGGGGGGAGGAGCCAGTGCACACCACCTGACCTAGTAAAGCTTTACTTTTTTGTGCCCTGTCTCCTGCGGAGCCGCTATTCCCCATGGTCCTTTCAGGAACCCCAGCATCCACTACGGACTCCGAGAAATAGAATTATCGGTAAGTAAATTCTTATTATCATGGTGATGGGACCTAAATCTAAGCACAGAATGCATTTATGTTAGATATACACCTTATACACACAGCCTAAAGGTCATTTTAGCCAATATTTTTTATAACTTTGTGCATTAAACAAAGTGTGTGTACATTCACACAATTCATTTATGTTTCATATACACCTTATACACACAGCCTGAAGGACATTTAATACAATATTTTTTAATAACTTTGTGTATTAAACAAGGTTTGTGTACATTGAGCCATAAAAAAACAAAGATTTCACTATCTCACTCAAAAAAGTCCGTATTTCGGAATATTCCGTATTTCGGAATATTTGGATATGGGATACTCAACCTGTATTATACTGGATCTATTTATTGGAAAGTATTAAATTAAGCTGTGTTATATTTGATCTGTATCATCACTTGGGAGTGAATCTTATACTGCTTTTACACCGAATTGCCAGGCAGGGCCGAAACTAGGATTTTCGGCACCCGGGGCACGGTAGTAATTTAGCACCCCCCACCCGACCCTACCCGCCAAAAAAAAATATATATATAATAATAATAATAAGTCAAATAAAACATAACAGTTAAAATAAATAAAAAATACTAAATACAAAAAAATTAAAACTACGTCGCACAGTGGTGTAAGCTTATTCTCATTACGCTGCAGCTTATTCTCATTAAAGGGGTACACACGTACAGATGTGTGCCAGAGATGTGTGCTGAGCGATCCCGCACAGATCGCACAGCACACATCTCTGGACTCTCAGCAAACAGCACGATGTGTGCTGAGCGAGGAGTGGGGATGCTCACTTCACCCATCGGCCAATCTACAGTCAGCGATACAGACAAGTGGGGCCGCACATCGGTATCGCTATATACACGGAGCGATGTGAGCTTAATTTCTAAGCAATCCAGTCAGATTGCTTAGAATTTAAGCATACACTGCTACGTGTGTACCCCCTTTGGTCTGCACAGTAGTACCCCCCCACAGGGGAGAGAGGGGGAGAGGGAGGGGAGTGAGTGAAATGGGAGAGAGGAGATAGATGGGGGAGAGAGAGAATATGCTCAGACATCCCTCAGACCGCCAGTAATACACACACAGTATATATATTTAATAAAAAAGGCAACTTGCTCAGGTGCTCAATTCATACTACTGTATACACAAAGTTCCAACAAAGGAATGCCACTCTGAGACAGGCAAAAAAAACGTTTGACTGAGTGATTTGTGGAATTGAATATAGCTATTAACATTTTTGCCTGTCTCTGAGTGCCATTTCTTTGTTGGAAGTTTGTTGGCGGGCGGGCGGTCGCACAGAGGGATGGGCGGTGACATGCAGTTGCGCGGGACTGTGACGGAGCTGTTACTATGACAGCACAGTAGAGCCGCTTATACACGTTACACCACAGAGGAGCCGCAGCAGGTGGTGGTGAGCGGCCAGCGGCAGGTGAGCATGACTTCAGCAGTGCCCTCACTGGTCTGGTGCTCTACGCAGCGGCTTAGTCCGCATATGCGTAGGGCTGGGTCTGGTTCTGGATAATGGTTTTTTTAGATAAAACATCCTTTATGTGTTCTGTGATATGATGTAGAGGCGTTGAACTATATACTCTTGAAATACATTAAATTTGATAGCAATTCTGTTTATTAAAAACAAATTATTTAGATGTTGCTCCCTTTATGCTGTCATATTGGGGGTAATTCCAAGTTGATCGCAGCAGGAAATTTTTTAGCAGTTGGGCAATACCATGTGCACTGCAGGGGAGGCAGATATAATATGTGCAGAGAAAGCTTGTGTCTAAGTGCACACATGTTGCTATGTACGTTTGTACTAACTATACTGCTGTATGTGCAATAAGCATGTACAGTCTCTAGTGCAAATAATCCACAGCACACACATGCAGGCATTACAGATGTAGAAGTGGGTACATACTTTGCACTCCTCTCCCCCTTAGAAGCTATGTGACGTGAACTCTTGGACTGATTCCAATGGTTCTAGCAGCAGGAGGTGAGCAGTAAGCGGCAGGTGGTGAGCAGCCGGCGGTGGTTTGTGGTCAGCGGCCAGTGGCGGGTGGTGGTGAGCGACCGGGTGAGCGGCCAGCGGCGGGTGGTGGTGAGCGGCCAGTGGCAGGTGAGTGTGATTTCAGCAGCGCGCTCACTGGTTCAGCACTCTACACAGCGGTGTAATCTGCGCATGCGTAGGGCCGGGCCTGGGCCTGACTACAGGCAAAGATTGCGACGGGTGGGCGAGCAGCTGCTCGAGGGAGCCAGGCACAGTTCTCGGCGCCCCCTCAAACGCAGCACCGGGGCACATAACCCCTTAGCCCCCCCCTAGTTGCGGCCCTGTGCCAGGTCACAACTGATCAGACTGGTGCCAGGAAGGTAGCGTCTAGTTTGCCTTCGTGGAGAGGACCTTTCCCATAACCCCCTGGGTCCATGTCACAAACTATTTGGAATAGTAACCTGTGGCGTGCAAAGCGGAGTGGAGGGAGACACTGAGTCCGAAGCGTTGCGAGCTAAGCGAGCCTGCGAGGGTCCAATGGTGCATATAAAAAACAAACCTCAAACGAACAGAGAAAACATTTAGGTGCTGTAAGGGCGGAAGTTCTCTCCTGCACTCCCGTTATGTCACTTCCAGGTCCTGATCACGAAGGTAACATAGACACAAATGTGCCAGGACCCGTCTTATTGCCGGGTCATTGACATCAGTGGTCACGTGTGCAGTGTCGGCACTAGGAGATGAGATCATCTTTTAGCGCCGGCTTTACTATGCTATAAAAGGGTCCCGGGTAGCATAGACCTGGCTTACCCACTTACACTGCACCGCAACCCGAGTTTACACCGAGCTGCGACCTGGATTAATCTGGCAATAGCCTGGGTGACAAGCTTGGTGTAAAAGGGGTATAAGGGAGCATACATATAATATAACAGTAGTCCTATAATTTAAGGTGCAAGTGCAGGATTTTGACAGGAGGATTTGGGCTACCTGTAATCCCTGGCCTGTTTGTGTCTATGAATGTGATCACATCTATTACCAAGTGATTATATATGTGTATATATATATATATATATATATATTCATAATTTCACACTGATATAAGCTACAACAATTTTTTATTGTGGGTGTGTAGACAGGGTCTCTGGCATGTAAAATATTTTACTAGCATTATTAATGACATTTAAACAATTGGGTATTGGTTCCAATGATCCCATACCACACACAGACTCTGCCACTTCCACACACAGTCAAAGGGGTATATGCAATTGCGGTCGAATTGCCGCAAAAGTCGAAAACACGGGGCATTTTTGAAAAAAAAAAACTGTCGAATTGGATTCGACAATGCAATACAGTAATTTTCGACAAAAAACCTGCCGTTTCAGATTCGACTTTTTGCAATTCGACATTTCTCAAATTCGACATGTCTGCAATGGTAAAAATGTGGCTTTTCGACAAAAGTATATTCAATTGAAGAATGTCGATTCGACAACAGTGCTTTTCGACAGTCATTTCGTCAATTTCATTCCACCTCATTTTGCTGTTGTGATCTAATAAAAATTTTTAAAAACATGTTTTTTTTTCTGTTTTTTTTTATTGCTAATAGCATATCTATTATATTAGAAGGGATTATCTACTTGGTTTGTCTATTAGGAGCCACAAGTATTATTTAATAGATTTTGTAAAAGAATATATATATATTTTTTTTTTTACTGACTAAAAAAAATAGGAGAGATCAGTGCATGTTTTTCAGTGGGAAGGGGTGAGAATGGGTTAAAATTTCTGAAAAAAATTGCGTGGGGTCCCCCCTCCTAAGCATAACCAGCCTCGGCTCTTTGAGCCGGCCCTGGTTGTAAAAATACGGGGGGGGGGAAATGACAGGTGATCCCCCATATTTTAACAGCAGTCACTGGGGGGTCCCGGCAGTCGGGGAAAGGGGTCCCATGTGTAAACATGGGAACCCTTTAAGTGCGTGGTCCGTGTTTTATTTTGCCAAGTACGTGGATTACAAACTCTGAAGAGGACCGATCTACATGGGATTGTTGTGAGTATAATTTTATTTACAGGTACCCCGTGGATTCTACATGGACAAGGGGACCGAGCCTCGTGTCAACATAGGTAAGTATGTGTGTATGTCGGTGTGCATGTATGTAATAAAGTTATACTGTCACGGTGTGTGTGTACTGTTTTTATTTGGGTATTTTTTTGTAGTAGAACTACAGGTACCAGCGGGCCCGTTTCCCCCCCGCATGCTGGTACTTGTGGTTCTCCAAGTACCACCTTGCGGGGGAGGCTTCCTGGGACTTGTAGTTCTGCTACAAAAAGACAATATTCTTTTTTTTGAGACTTGGCTATCAGCCTCCCATCCGTCGCCCTTGGATGGGGGGGGGACAGCCTCGGGCTTCACCCCTGGCCCTTGGGTGGCTGGAGGGGGGGACCCCTTGATTTAAGGGGTCCCCACTCCTCCAGGGTACCCCGGCCAGGGGGGACTAGTTGGGGATTTAATGCCACGGCCGCAGGGACCGGTATAAAAGTGTCCCCCGGCTGTGGCATTATCTCTCTAGCTAGTGGAGCCCGGTTCTGGTGTTAAAAATACGGGGGACCACTACATCTTTTGTCCCCCGTATTTTTGGTACCAGGACCGGACGCAGAGCCCGGTGCTGGTTGTTAAAATACGGGGGATCCCGTATAATTTCCCCCCCCGTATTTTTGCAACCAGGACCGGCTCAAAGAGCCCAAGGCTGGTTATGCTTAGGAGGGGGTACCCCACGCAATTTTTTTCAGGGTTTTTTTGAACACTTTTGTGCAAGAAGTCGAATCCAGGACGCACACTATCGTCAATTGGTCCGTTTCTCGACAGCGGGACTGTCGAATCCGTTTTTTATTGAATATGTTGAATTTGGGTCCCGGCGGCCGGGATTCGACTGTCGAATTGTGTCTAATCCAAAAACAGTTGAATAATTGCATATACCCCAAAATCTCTCAGGAGATCCATTCTGTGAGCTTTACTGAGGAAGTTTCAGTGCGTTTTGATTGTCAAATCAGCTATATATTTTTTTGAAGTATTTTGTACACGGGCTAATACCTGAATCAGAAACAGTCTTGAATACAAGATCTGGATATCTTATTCAGGCAGTTTGTCAAAATCTGACTGCCAGTACCTCTAAAGGGAACTTCAATCAATAGTTCCCATAAGGAGCTCCACAAATTAGTCTCGTATTATTATCTTTAAGGCAGAAATTTCCATTCAGGATCCTCAGGATTCCTAAAAGGAATCACTAAGAAAGCTCCTATCAGGAGCCAGTATAAGAGATTTTTTTATTATTCTTATATCCAAAGTTGTGATTCTCCACATATAAATCCATTAATGGCAAGCAAGCCTGTTTTTTTACATTTGTTACCCCTGATGAAGTCGATAAGACGAAACGCGTTGAGTTTGTCAGTCAGGAGTTTCCAGCTTAGTTTGTGAAGATACTCCCTCTCGAGCTCGCACCTTGATAAAGGCGAGGGACTATCTAGAGTTAAGACAACAAAACATACTGGTTGTCCCTTAATGGCATTATTATTATTTTTAAATTGTATCTCTGTAAACATTACATGATGGATTTTATGTAAAAATTGCATCTGTTTAAATGTATGTTATTAAAACAGTTTTTTACTAATTGGCCTTGGGCCTCTTGTTTGGGTGACTATTTTGGTGAGGGTTGTCCGTTACAGGTTCCCAGACACAAATCTTCTCCAGTATTCAATTCTTACCTAAGGAAACAACACTGGAAGAGTCTTTGTAGATACATTTTTATTTAGCACACTCAGGAAATTGTTTTTAATATATATATATATATATATATATATATATTCATAATTTCACTGATATAAGCTACAACAATTTTTTATTGTAGGTATGTAGACAGGGTCTCTGGCATGTAAAATATTTTACTAGCATTATTAATGGCATTTAAACAATTGGGTATTGGTTCCAATGATCCTAGGCCCTCATTCCGAGTTGATCGGTCGCAAGGCGAATTTAGCAGAGTTACACACGCTAAGCCGCCGCCTACTGGGAGTGAATCTTAGCTTCTTAAAATTGCGACCGATGTATTCGCAATAATGCGATTACTAACTACTTAGCAGTTTCAGAGTAGCTCCAGACTTACTCTGCCTGTGCGATCATTTCAGTGCTTGTCGTTCCTGGTTGACGTCACAAACACACCCAGCGTTCGCCCAGGCACTCCCACCGTTTCTCTGGCCACTCCTGCGTTTTTTCCGGAAACGGTAGCGTTTTCAGCCACACGCCCCTGAAACGCCGTGTTTCCGCCCAGTAACACCCATTTCCTGTCAATCACATTACGATCGCCGGAGCGAAGAAAAAGCCGTGAGTAAAAATACTTTCTTCATAGTAAAGTTACTTGGCGCAGTCGCAGTGCGAACATTGCGCATGCGTACTAAGCGGATTTTCACTGCGATGCGATGAAAAATACCGAGCGAACAACTCGGAATGAGGGCCCTATACCACACACTGCTTGTGCCTGCAGTTATGAGTGGATGACAAGGCAATGTCTTATAGACACTGGGCCTAATTCAGATCACAGCAGGTGATCAGATCTGAACTACGCATCCATATGCAATGCGGCGGTGCGTTGGACAGCTACAATGGGCTTTGCCGGTAAGCGATGGGATGGTGCGAAGGATCCATTCGCACGGGTGTTCGCAAGGTGATTGACAGGAAGAGGCCGTTTGTGGGTGGTAACTGACCATTTTCAGGGAGTGTCTGGAAAAACGCAGGCGGGCTCAAGCGTTTTGGAGGGAGGGTGTCTGACGTCAGCTCCGGCCCCGATCAGCGGGATTTAATCGGACTGGAAGAGCAAGTCCTGGGCTGCGCAGAGACTGCACAAGCAGCTCAGCTACACATGTGATCGCACACTTGGACAGCAATTTTAGCCCCCCCTCCCCTTCCTGTAGGTGGCGACTATCTGATCGCAGGGCAGCAAAAAATGCAGCCCAGTGATCAGATCTGAATTAGGCCCACTATCTGCTCTTTTCACTCACGTCCACATCAAGTAAATTAGGGATGAACATCAGAAGCATGGAACCAAATGATTGTCCAACTTCTAAGAAGCCATTAACAGTTATAATGTGCACACGCACAGAAGCAACCGGATCTTCACACATGAGCTGTTGTGCGGACACCAGTACCGGCTGAATAAATTCAGCAGCCTTTGAATGGGCATCAAAAACTACCATCCAATGGGAATATCGATGATTGCTAACCATCAGTTTCTGACGCCCACCCCTAAAGTAAACACAAGAGAGTCAGTGGAATGTCTTACCTTAACCCATGTTGATAGCAGGTGTAAGCGCTGGTGAATGTCAAATACAATCATGGTGTTTCTATTTTCTTCATGTCAGCAGGTAATCAGTCTTGCATACCTCCCAACATGACCCATTTCAGGAGGGACATAATACTCTGGGGAAGATTTATTATAGCGGCACGTATTGTGCCGCTATAACACTTTCTGCTTCGCATTATTACCGAGGCAAAGCAGGAAGGAACATCGACAAAATGTATTAACATCTTGTCTGCCGAAGCAGGGGGAGTGACCCCCTTCGGCGATCTCCACCTGAGCTCACTGCGCATAAGCTTAGTGCTAATGCGCTGTGTCTCCCTGTCCAGCCGGCTCCAGTGAGTATGTGTGAGAACTTGCTACTATTGCAAGATCTCACACACAGCCCTGAGCCAGCACTGTGTCCCTGGCTGTGGTATATGGGCAACAACACCTACAGCTGCAGGTGTCGGAATGGTCAGTGCTAAAAGATAGCAGGGCTGATAACAGCAGGGTCGCATAGCGCCCCTGTCACTGAACACAAGCCACTACAGTAATACATGAAGGGGGGGGGGGGGTATCGGTACTAACTACTCCCCCACCACCACCACTTCATACATCTACCTCTCTGTTGCTTGTCCTCCCTCTTAAGGTGCATGCACACGGTGAGATATTAACTATCTCCGATTTTGACTTTGCGATTTCCCCTGAACTCCCCAGAACCCTGAACCACCGATATTGACTATATTTACTTGAGATATTGAATAAGTGCCAATTTTGACTATATTATGAACTAGATTGTATACAATATAGTTAAGATTGACTTGCCTGCACAGTTTATCTTTTCTTGCGATACCGACCACACAGTATCGCAACTGTATTGCAAGCTGTGTACACACTGGCCCTCATTCCGAGTTGTTCGCTCGCTGCTAATTTTAGCAGAATTGCTAATAGGCTAAAATCCGTCAGTTCTGCGCATGCGTATGCATCTCAGTGCCACGCGCTAAGCAAATTTACACAAAACTATGCTATTTTACCCATAGGCGAACAAAGCTTTTCAATCGCTCTGCTGATTGACAGGAAGTGGGTGTTCCTGGGCGGAAACTGGCCGTTTTCAGGGAGTGTGCTAAAAAAACGCAGGCGTGCCAGGTAAAAACGCAGGAGTGGCTGGAGAAACGGGGGAGTGGCTGGTCGGACGCTGGGCATGTTTGTGACGTCAAACCAGGAACTAAACGGACTGAGGTGATCGCAATCTAGGAGTAGGTCTGGAGCTACTCAGAAACTGCAAGGAAATTGCTTTCGTTAGCAATTCTGCTAATATTAGCAGAATTGCTAATCTTTCGTTAGCAATTGTTAATCTTTCGTTAGCAATTCTGCTATGCTAAGATACACTCCCAGAGGGCGGAGGCTTTGTGTTTGCATTTCTGCTAAAAGTAGCTAGCGAGCGAACAACTCGGAGTGAGGGTCACTGTGCGATTTGCACTACAGGGTGATTGAAAAGTCGCAGTACACCATTTTGTTTCAAAAACTGTGCAGGAAATGGGAAAACTGAATACTCCAGTAAGGTATAGGTGAGGTGGCCTATCTTTTAGGGTATGTACCGAACATGAGCGCAAACTTGAAATCAGCCATCTTGAATCTAAGTCAGTTTTCCCATTTCCTGCCCAGTTTTTGAAACAAAAGGGTGTACTGCGACTTTTGAATCACCCTATATAGTCAAAATCGTAAGGTTACATCGCACCGTGTGTATGCACCTTTATTTTTTGATTTGCCATCACCTGTGTTGAACTAGTTAATTGATAAGAAATGTGTTTCACCCCAGGTGACAGCAATCATAAATTAAGAGTGAGGTCCAGGAACAGAACATTTTGTCCCTCCTGGAATGGGTCATGTTGGGAGGTATGATCTTATTGTTATATATCACAGGTTCTCAAACTCGGTCCTCAGGACCCCACACAGTGCAGTCATTCTAAGGACAAGCAAATCCTACAATTTAAAATCCACAGCCAGGGATATTAAAAGTTTTTCACACAATTTTAATACAGCAGATAAAAACAAAAATGCAAGCGTACAAGATAAAAGAAAATTCAAGCTTATCGATAGATAATATATATATATATATATATATATATATATATATATATATATTCCACTATAGTGAAAATGTTAGTTTTTTTTGCTATCATCGGGCAAAGTTAGGGGTGGGGTCTCCAAGCCAGAAACTTCCCTAAGGCCCTACAAGGTTTTAATCTGGCTTGCTCTGTCCATGATACTCTCTGCTACCTTCAGCTAACTCCTTTGCTTTGTTCTCATATTCCTGCTGTTAATACTTCACAACTCTTGGTAAACTGACTTCATTACCACATCTGTGTTGATGACACTGAACTCTACCTCTCCTCCACTGATATTTTTTCATCTGTGCTATCTTGTGAATAGAATTGTGGGAGTCATTCCGAGTTGATCGCTCGCTAGCAGTTTTTAGCAGCCGTGCAAACGCTATGCCGCCGCCCACTGGGAGTGTATTTTAGCTTAGCAGAAGTGCAAACAGTTGTATCGCAGTGCGCTTGCAAAAATTTTTTGTATAGTTTCAGAGTAGCTCAAAACCTACTCAGCGCTTGTGATCACTTCAGACTATTCAGTTCCGGATTTGACGTCACACACCCGCCCTGCGTTCGCCCAGCCACGCCTGCATTTTCCCTGGCACGCCTGCGTTTTTCCAGACACTCCCTGAAAATGGTCAGTTGCCACCCAGAAACGCCCACTTCATGTTAATCACGCTGCGGCAACCAGTGCGACTGAAATGCATCGCTAAACCCTGTGCAAAACTGCATCGTTGTGCCCGTACGTCGCGCGTGCGCATTGCGCCGCATGCGTAGAACTGCCGTTTTTTTAGCCTGTACCTCACAGAAAGAGAGTTAACAATGGTAAGACTACCATAACTCTCCCTTTTTAACTAACAAAACCCCCATAAGAAGGTAATGCTGGTTTTCTTTCACCTATATTATTACTGTATACCATGTAACTCTTTGTGTGATTCATTATACTTATCTCTGAAGTTTTTCTTTTCTCTCTAAGGGGTCCATTTATCAAGAATTGCATTTACAATACAATGCTCCCACCTCCTCCGTTACCTCTCCCCTTCTGCCTGTTCCCATCTTGCCCACCTTCTCAATCTCTCCCTTTCATCAGGCACTGTCCCCTCTGCCTTCAAGCATGCTCGTCTCCCCTATTCTTAAAAAACCTACCCTTGATCCTAACACTCTCTCCAACTATCGACCCATCTCTCTCCTCCCCTTTGCCTCCAAACTTCTTGAGCGTATTGTCTATAATCGCCTCACTTCCTTTCTTTCCTCTCACTCACTGCTTGACCCATTCCAGTCTGGTTTCCGTTCTCTCCACTCCACTGAAACTGCCCTCACAAAAGTCTGCAATGACCTCCATGCAGCCAAATCTAAGGGCCACTACTCTCTGCTTATTCTTCTTGACCTCTCTGCTGCTTTTGACACTGTGGACCATCCTCTCCTTCTGCAAATCCTTCACTCTCTTGGTCTGCGTGATACTGCCCTCTCCTGGCTGTCCTCCTACCTCTCTGATCGTTCCTTCTCTGTCTCCTCTCATGATGCTACCCCCCCCCCCCCCCCCCCACTTCCACTAACTGTTGGTGTCCCCCAAGGCTCTGTTCTTGGTCCTCTCCTTTTCTCTCTCTATACGTCCTCTTTAGGTGAACTCATTAGTTCTTTTAACTTCCAATATCACCTCTATGCTGATGACACTCAAATCTACCTCTCCTCCCCTGATCTCTCCACGGCTCTCCTCACTCGTACCTCAAACTGTCTTTCTGCTATCTCTTCCTGGATGTCTCAGCGCTTTCTTAAACTCAACATGTCTAAGACTGAGCTGATCATCTTCCCACCCTCCCGCACAGCCTCACCTCCCACAATCTCATTATCCATTGATGGCACAACTATCTCCCCTAGCCCCCAAGTACGCTGTCTTGGCGTAATCCTTGACTCCTCCCTCTCCTTCAAACCACACATTCAGCACCTCTCACAAACCTGTCATTTTCATCTCAAAAACATTTCTAGAATCAGACCTTTTCTCACACAGGATGCCACTAAGATCATTATTCACTCACTGATTATTTCCAGACTGGACTACTGTAATCTCCTCTTAACTGGCCTCCCTGACAATCACCTCTCTCCACTCCAATCTATCCTCAATGCTGCTGCCCGGCTCATCTTCCTCACCAAACGCACTACGTCTACCTCCCCTCTCCTACAGGCCCTCCACTGGCTTCCCTTCCCTTTCAGAATCCAATTCAAACTTCTCACACTCACTTACAAAGCCCTCACCCACTCCTCTCCCATCTACATCTCTGACCTTATCTCCCTTTACTCTCCCACCCGTCCTCTTCGCTCTGCTAATGCACGCCGTCTCTCCTGTCTTCTGATTACTTCCTCCCACTCCTATCTCCAAGATTTTTCACGTGCTGCTCCCTTTCTCTGGAATTCTTTACCTCTCCCCCTCAGACTCTCCACCTCTCTACAAAACTTCAAACGGGCTCTTAAGACCCATTTCTTTACCAAACCTAGCCAAATCTCAACATAACCCCCTGTTCCACGCTCTCTATGTACCCCATCTGTGTCATCCCTGTCTGTCTACCCCTCCCCTTAGAATGTAAGCTCTCACGAGTAGGGCCCTCTTCCCTCATGTGCTTATACTTTTCTTACTTTAATAATCCTCAACTGCCCAGATCCCACAGTTTTTTGACCACCTGGAACTTATCTCTATGTTTACTGGTGTAGTTATGCTTAGTTGCCCTGTACTTGTCCTATATTGTATTCAACTGTAAGTCACTGTTTTCCTATTTTTTATGTGCATTTGTACTCTGTAATCGGGCGCTGCGGAACCCTTGTGGCGCCATATAAATAAAGGATAATAATAATAATAATAATAATAATGCAATCTGGGCACGATATTAGCGCCCAGAATCGCATTGCAGGATGCAATTAGTATTGTGGATGTATTAATCCTCACAGAAGGAGCCCATCCCTGCAATGTGTTCAGAGCAGCAGTGCAGCTTCTGCGCTGTCCTGCTGACCATGCATGCATGGCAGCCATTGCCCGAGGAGGGAACCCTTTGTCGGCTAAATATGTGATTTGTAGGCTACAACGGGCTTATGCATCTTTACTTTTTTTTCAACCTGGACTCACCAGCCTCATCCTGATTGTGTGTAGGTGAAGAAATGGGGTGTAGTATGTGTTGCCGGCAGTCGGGCTACCGGCGACCAGCATACCGGCGCCGGAATCCCGACCGCCGGCATACTGACAGCTAGGCGGGTTGTGGACCCCCAAGAGGGAGAAAAGTTGTCGGTATGCCAGCGGTCGGGATTCCGGCGCCGGTATGGTGGTCGTCGGGAGCCCGGCCGCCGGCAACCTGAAGACCACCCGTAGAAATGATCTGGATCCTGATTATGTGCTGGGAAACACCTTCTCTGTAGATTTTAACTATAGAAAAATTTAATTCGACGGCAGATAAGAACCACTTGGCCCATCTAATCTGCCCTTTACACATGTACAGTACATACTAGAGATGTGCACCAGACCATTTTTGCTGGTTTTAGTTCTAATTCATCGGAGGGTTTTGGATTGGATTTTTTTTTATTCATAAAAACAGCTAAAAATTTGTTATTTTTGCAATCCAAACAAGGACTCGGTACTGTTCTGAGCTTCTCCGGAGATCTGGGATGGGTTTTGGTTCAGTTTGGATCCACAAAATTCGTGTGGGTTCAGTTTTCTGGAGAACAAAACTGCACATCTCTAGTACATACATACTAGGGTTATTATTTTGTTGGGAGCCAATAACCTACCAGTACATACCTCCCAACATTTGTGGATCCAAAAGCGGGACTCCTGTGTGCGTGCCCGAAAAAGGGGTGTGACCTGAAAGGGGGCGTGGCATTGTCATCACTAAAGGGGGCATGACCAGCGCTCAGTGAGCTACTGGCATGTCCCCTCTCCATCTCCCTTCACTGAATAGTCTCTGTGTGTATGCGCACAGCGTCTATTCACTGCTAAGCAGGGCAGCGATGACAGGAGCCTCACAACTGCCCCCCCCCCCCCCCCCCCCAACCGCAGGACACTGCTGCCTGAGAGTTGGACAGTCCAAAAAAACAAGAAATCGGGACATTTGAGAGGTATGCCAATATAATTCTGGATTGTGGGAGGAAACCCATGCAAGCATGGGGAGAACATACACACTCCACACAGTTAGGGCCATGGTTGGATCCGAACCCATGACCTCAGTGCTGTGAGGCAGTAAGGTTAACCATCCGTACTGTGTATTCTGTGAGTGAATAAAACAATGAACTTTCTCTTTGCCATATGAAACAAAGTGACCACTGAAATTCTTTAAGAGACTTTTTCACTCCAGTTGCTAATAATCTTACTCCTGGGTTCAGGTTACTGAATGGCTCAAACCAGCTGGAGAACAGCTGCCCGTTGGCACTGCTGTTACTGGCATGCTATACCCCTGACATCATTAATTTGCTTTATAAAGGGGATAGGAACTCAGCTCTGCCACTGGGTGGGATATGTGCCACTCAAGTAGCAATAGTGAATAATGTAGCTTTACATGTTATTATTATTATTATTATTATTATTATTATGAAGATTATGATCAAAACATGCTACACTACATTGAGTAAGCTGTTTTCGAGATATTACAGGTTACATGTAATAGTCTAGAACTAGATAAAACATTGAATGAATTCTCACTGAAATTGAAACGTACATTCTACACAGTTAATGTTGCTATGGAGAACTTTACATGGAATGAATACAGACTAGGCAAATAATCAGACATGAGGTGCAAGTTTTTAAAGTCAGATATCCTAAAGTGTGCATGTTATCCCAGTTCATTGTGTAATATATGAGATATTGAGACAGAATTTAAGATACGTGAAATACATACTTTTGTTTGCTCTCTAACATCAGAACTGCAAATATAGAGAGTATTTCAGCTTTACCTAGTTTTAAGGGGTATATTTAAAAAGAGAAAAGCATCAAGTTCACTGACATCTCTTTATAATGACACATAGGGGGAAATTTCCGCAGCTAACTGCAGCGCCGGACTGAACCTCACAGCTCATGAAACTGGTAAGTAACGTCCGTGTAAACCCCCCCCCCACACACACACACACAGTCAGGTCACACGCATGGACAAAAAAAAACATTGATTCTGCAGTTTACAAGCAATCAGTGGGTTTACACGCCTGAATCACGATTTTTCAGCACAAAAAAAAGAAAAAGGCTATGGTATTCAGGGGTGGATTGGGATCGAAAACTAGCCCGGGATATTTATGGAAGCAGCCCTAATGCGGGTGCGGTCTGATAAGGGAGGCAGGATCCCTCCTCATAGGGCCTAATTGTACGCAATTGTGGCCTTCTTTGAGTCTTTTGCTGCAGTTGTGTCTGAGACCAAGGGCGGAATGGGAACTCAAAGTGTCCCTGTAAAATTTTGGATTAGTGGCCCAACATGGGCAGCACAAGAGGTATAAGATACCGTGTAGCCATGGCGGCATCACTGGATGGCAGAGTTGCTGTACTGCAGAGATGGAATAACCGAATGAATGGGGACAATACAGTGTATTGAGTGTGGTAAGCTGACTGTCATATGGGGGTATGGGGGTAGGACCACATGACAATACACAAAATATGCCCCACAGACATTCCAGCCTACCAGTAATCTTCCTGGTGAGCCCTATGGCAAATCCACCCCTGATGTGAGGGATGGTGAGTGCAAGTGAAGGATAAACCATATGTGTTCTTCTTCAAATAATTAAATCTGTGACGGAACATCCATCCCCATTCCAAACATAACAGGTCGTCGATAAAGCGACCATATAGGACCAGGTTTGCAGCATAGGCACCTCCCCATATTAGGCTGTCCTTGAGGCTGCCAATGTAGATGTAAGCAAAACTAGGTGCGAACCTGGTCCACTTGTATAAATGGGTTACTAAACTTAGATGTATATGGTGCCCATTTATAGCAAGTCGCATATTGTTTTATTATTTTCTATTAAATACTAGCTGGAGTACTCGGCGTTGCCCAGGATTTTAAGAATGTCTGTTTACAAAAATAAATGGAAATATTAAACACACAGTATAAATAACATTGTAGATAGCTGAATACCCGTGCTTCGCTATGGGATGAGGATGGTAAATTAGAATGATAGTTGTTTGTTAATTTACATTGGTTGGAGATCTATTATATATGCATATCTTGCTTCTCTGATGCACTTTGTGTAGTGGCCGGACCCCTTTTTGGTCCCCCAAGGGACCCTGGTCTTCCCACTATACAACTCTCAGTCTGTGGCTTCCTGCTGCCTCCATTCCCCTCCTCACATCATGTCAGTGCCCCTGTGAAATTATTGATATTTTTACTTATATAGCACAGCACATTATGTACCTCCTGATATACTCTGTGCTGCTGGGGGACCGTGCTACTTCCACTATATAACTCTCAGTGTGTGGGTTTGTGTTACTTGCATTCCCCTCCTCACATCATGTCACTGGCCCTGTCACATGCAGCCCTGTCATCCCTGACATATCATGCATGTCCTGATATACTCTGTGCTGCTGGCCCACCCCTTGGGGTTCTAGTGGTGTGTTACCCCCAAAGTGTTTGTTCCCAGAGTGTAAGTCATATGTGTAGCAAGTTTGGTGTAAATTGCTTCAGGCATTCCAGAGTTATGCTGTTTGTTGAAAAACTCTGTGCTGCTGCTTCACCCATAGGTGTGTTAGGGGTGTCTTACCCCCACAGTGTTTGTTCCCAGCTTGTAAGTCATATGTGTACCAAGTTTGTTGTAAATTGGTCCAGGTATTCGGGAGTTATGCTGTCTTCTGAAATACTCTGTGCTGCTGTCCCACTCCTCAGGGTGCTAGGGGTGTCCAACCCCCACAGAGTTTGTTCCCAGATTGTAAGTCAGATGTATACCAAGTTTGGTGTAAATTGCTCCAGGCCTTCCACAGTTTTGCTGTCTGCTGACATACTCTGTGCTGCTGTCCCACCCCTAGGGGTGTCTGACCCTCACAGTGATTGTTTCCGAGAGTAAGTCATATGTGTACCAAGTTTGCTGTAAATCGCTGCAGGCATTCCAGAGTTATGCTGTCTGCTGAAATAGTCTGCCGCCTCCCCCCTAGGAGTGTCCACCCCCCACAGTGTTTGTTGGCAGATTGGAAGGCATACTGTATGTGTACCAATTTTTTAGTACATTGCTCCAGCAATTCCACAGTTATGCTATCTCCTGATATACTATGTGCTGCCGTCTGCCCCCCTAGGGGTGCTAGTAATTTCAAATTGCTTTAGTTGCCTCCGCTGTGTTTTAATACACTCGTATGTAAAATTTCACGATCTTCGCTTGTAAATTGTGGATTTGTATAGAAAGACAGATGGACAAATTTTCATTTTTATACAGTATATTAGATGTAGCTATAGACAAACAATGCTACTACACTGTTCTACAATCTATAATATGGAGTATGAAATATATTGCAATTTGCCTAGTATTACCAGCCCATTTCTATCCTCTTTTAGCTTTTAGTATAATGTTTCAGTGATTGAAATTAAGTATCTATATATGACATCATGCAAGATCCCCCGTAAACAATTTCGTTCATACACACTGATGTGTCGTCAGTGACAGCATGCACCCATATCCAGGTGCATGCCATCTCGTACAATGGGGGTCATTCTGACCTGTTCGCACGCACGTACAATGGGGGTCATTCCGACCTGTGCGCACGCATGTCGTTGCCCGGCGCCAGCGGAAAAAGTGATCGCATCGGCGATCGCAAGAAGACTGACAGGCGGGAGGTGTTCCGTGGCGTCAACTGACCATTTTCCAGGCATGGTGAGGCGAACGCAGGCGAGTCCAGGTGTTTGGAGGGTGGATGTCTGAAGTCAATTCCGGGACCTTCGTCGCTGGATCCGTCGCACAGGGTAAGTAAGTCTCATCTGGGCTTGTTTTGCAGGAAACTTTTTTAGCATAGCAGCCCTGCTATGCTAAAATACACTCCCCTATAGGCAGCGTCAAGTTGATCGCACAAGTAGCAAAAAGTTGCTACGTGCGATCAACTCAGAATGACCCCCAATATCTTTAGATTTCAAATTGGAAATTAAAGATATTGTACCTCGTTAACAACCTGGGGGAGCGCGTATCGTTAACGATATAGGGTATACACACTTGCCGATGTATACAATATATTGTCCGATTCGCCGGTTTGGACAATATATCGGGTGCACATCGCCAAGTGTGTACCCACCCTTACATTGTATTAATTTAGACAACTGTATCCAACTGTGTAGTCAGTTGTTCAAATTCAAGGAGCACAATTTAACGGAATTATCCAGCTAAATGACAGCTGTGGATTATGTATTGAATTCCTACCCCACAATTTTCTTACCCTCCTGTGAGGTGATACGTGTGAAGGATATAAGTGTTTCAGTATCACTCCCGGTGGATGGTGAACGTTTGCTTAGTTGCTGCACAAGCTACATCACCACCGGCCCTATTGGCTACAGCATTGTCAGCTTTATCAATTACTGTCTGATCAAGTGCTGCTCGATATCACCAACCGAGCCGCAGCAGCCTTCAGTAAGTGACGGGAGCGGATGGACTCAGCAGTGTGCTCACTGTCCTAGCATCGACCGCCCGGCACCCGCTTCCGACCGCAGTGCTGGTCTAACACACAAAAGATCTACCTGGAGGCTATCAAGCCATACATGGGCCACAGCAGTGAGATTATCCATTTCTGATCAATTTATCCATCACTACTAGCGGATCAGGCAGGCTGTTTTAAAACTGAGTTCCACCGCTGTTCATATTTGCTGGAAAATTAAATGGTATCATATTAATATCCTGCAGCACCGGAATCTTAGTGCTTCCATTAGCTACTAAGCAAATAGGCTGTTTTATTTGATGCTATCTTATTATATTTTGAATATATACACTATATATATATATATATATATATATATATATATATATATGTACACTATGGGGTACATTTACTAACATTCGTAATTTCCGAAAATAGGTCAAAGTTCAATCACGAATGACATCGAGAGTGTAAAACTGCAACTTTTTGAATTTATTACGATGGATTTACTAAGCTGTCGTATTCGTGTTTTTCTTTTCTTCCGATGTCGATGTCATTCGTTTTTTTTTACCTAATTTTACGGCAGTGATTAGCAAAACACTGCCGTTTTTTTTTACAATCAATCTCGGCCGGATCTGTGTGATCCGTGCTGGGGTTCTTTTTATTTTTTATTTTTAATTAAACAATGTAAAATCCCCCAAAAAAATGCGTGGGGTCCCCCCTCCTAAGCATAACCAGCCTCGGGCTCTTTGAGCCGATCCTGGTTGCAGAAATATGGGAAAAAAAATGACAGGGGTTCCCCCATATTTAAGCAACCAGCATCGGGCTCTGCGCCTGGTCCTGGTCCCAAAAATACGGGGGACAAAAAGAGTAGGGGTCCCCCGTATTTTTAAAACCAGCACCGGGCTCCACTAGCTGGACAGATAATGCCACAGCCGGGGGTCACTTTTATATAGTGCCCTGCGGCCGTGGCATCAAAAATCCAACTAGTCACCCCTGGCCGGGGTACCCTGGAGGAGTGGGGACCCCTTCAATCAAGGGGTCCCCCCCCCCCAGCCACCCAAGGGCCAGGGGTGAAGCCCGAGGCTGTCCCCCCCCATCCAATGGGCTGCGGATGGGAGGGCTGATAGCCTTTGTTGTAAAATAAAAGATATTGTTTTTAGTAGCAGTACTACAAGTCCCAGCAAGCCTCCCCCGCATGCTGGTACTTGGAGAACCACAAGTACCAGCATGCGGCGGAAAAACGGGCCCGCTGGTACCTGTAGTACTACCACTAAAAAAATACCCAAAAAAACACAAGACACACACACCGTGAAAGTATAATTTTATTACATACATACACACATACATACATACTTACCTTATGTTCCCACGCAGGTCGGTCCTCTTCTCCAGTAGAATCCAAGGGGTACCTGTTGAATAAATTCTACTCACGAGATCCAGGGGTCCAGGCTCCTCGGCAAATCCAGGGATAATCCACGTACTTGAATAAAACAAAAAACCGGTTGCCCGACCACGAACTGAAAGGTGACCCATGTTTGCACATGGGTCACCTTCCCACGAATACCAGAAACCCACTTTGCCTTCTGGCTAAGTGGGTTTCTTCAGCCAATCAGGGAGCGCCACGTTGTAGCACTCTCCTGATCAGCTGTGTGCTGCTGTCCTCACTGACAGGCAGCACGCGGCAGTGTTACAATGTAGCGCCTATGCGCTACATTGTAACCAATGATGGGAACTTTCTGCTCAGCGGTGACGTCACTTTAGGTCAACCGCAGGGCAGAAAGTTCCCATCATTGGTTACAATGTAGCGCATAGGCGCTACATTGTAACACTGCCGTGTGCCGCCTGTCAGTGAGGACAGGAGCACACAGCTGATCAGGAGAGTGCTACAACGTGGCACTCCCTGATTGGCTGAAGAAACCCACTTAGCCAGAAGGCAAAGTGGGTTTCTGGCATTCGTGGGAAGGTGACCCATGTGCAAACATGGGTCACCTTTCAGTTCGTGGTCGGGCAACCGGTTTTTTGTTTTATTCAAGTACGTGGATTATCCCTGGATTTGCCGAGGAGCCTGGACCCCTGGATCTCGTGAGTAGAATTTATTCAACAGGTACCCCTTGGATTCTACTGGAGAAGAGGACCGACCTGCGTGGGAACATAAGGTAAGTATGTATGTATGTGTGTATGTATGTAATAAAATTATACTTTCACGGTGTGTGTGTCTTGTGTTTTTTTGGGTATTTTTTTAGTGGTAGTACTACAGGTACCAGCGGGCCCGTTTTTCCGCCGCATGCTGGTACTTGTGGTTCTCCAAGTACCAGCATGCGGGGGAGGCTTGCTGGGACTTGTAGTACTGCTACTAAAAACAATATCTTTTATTTTACAACAAAGGCTATCAGCCCTCCCATCCGCAGCCCATTGGATGGGGGGGGACAGCCTCGGGCTTCACCCCTGGCCCTTGGGTGGCTGGGGGGGGGGGACCCCTTGATTGAAGGGGTCCCCACTCCCCCAGGGTACCCCGGCCAGGGGTGACTAGTTGGATTTTTGATGCCACGGCCGCAGGGCACTATATAAAAGTGACCCCCGGCTGTGGCATTATCTGTCCAGCTAGTGGAGCCCGGTGCTGGTTTTAAAAATACGGGGGACCCCTACTCTTTTTTTCCCCCGTATTTTTGGGACCAGGACCAGGCGCAGAGCCCGATGCTGGTTGCTTAAATATGGGGGAACCCCTGTCATTTTTTTCACCATATTTCTGCAACCAGGATCGGCTCAAAGAGCCCGAGGCTGGTTATGCTTAGGAGGGGGGACCCCACGCAATTTTTTTTGAAAAAATAAGCACTTTCCCACCCCTTCCCACTGATATACATGCACGGATCTCATGGATCCGTGCATGCCTATCCAATCACGAATAAAAAAAAAAGGTCTGTTTTTTTTTAGCACTTTTTTACGAGTTGTAATTTTTCACGGCAGTGTTTGTTCTTTTTTGGCTTTGCACTTCTTAGTAAATGACCGAGATTCATACTTAAACAGCCGCGTTTTGACCGATGGTGTATTCATTCGTAATTTTTTACCTGAACTTGCAAAAAATTACGAATGCCCTCATCACTGCCGTGATTAGTGTTTAGTAAATTACCGAGATTAACCGAGATGACACTTTGAAGAAAAAACGGCATCTCGGTCAAAATCGGGAGCTTAGTAAATATACCCCTATGATGAATCGTATATTATATGCTTGATACTGTATGTGTATCAATCATGATTGTAAAGTTCTTTATACCCTCGGGAGGTTTTTGTATTATTTTATTAAATAATATATATTTATAATTATTGTTGTTCATATGTATTATTAAGCACTACCTGAGTACTATATATACAGCCTGTAAAATATGGTTTATTTCCTATTTCCAGCAGCTCTAGTGAAAATGAGCTCAGCAGCCAGCCTCCAGATCTTCCTCTGAAGGAGAAGAGGATGGAAACCAGCAATATGGTATGCCAATTCCCTCATGTAGCAGTGATGACAAAAAGATCATTGCTAAGCAAAGAAAGAGGACAAGCCGACAGGCTTCCTTAAAGTCGGGGAAGAAGAGAGCGACACTGGCCAAACGGAAATATGGGTTATTCCCCATTTCCAGCAGCTCTAGCGAAAATGAACTCAGTAGCCAGTCAGCCTCCAGCTCTTCCTCTGAAGGAGAAGAGGATGGAAACCAGCAAAATGCCATGTCTCTTCCCTTAGGTAGCAGTGATGATGAAAATGTCCTAATTGAGACTTCAGCCACACTGCAAACCCATGGCAACAATGAAGACAACATTAACTCCACTGACAGCGAGGCAGAAAGTATGACTGTCAGTGAAATGAACAGATCTCGTCCTACCATTGAAAACTTGCAATCTACCTGGGGCCAAAGTTCAACTTCTGCTTCTAGACGGGGTTCAGCCATTGTACAGCCTATCAGAGGACATGCAATTGAAGTGGTGGACCTAACTTTAGAGGAAGACGACACCGGAAGGATTATGGACACTTTAAATAATGACACTGCAGCCATGCTGCAATTACCATCACTCTCCACTGAATATTCACCCAGTGAAGCATCATCACAGAATGCCCATTCAAGTTTGTATACAACTCAAAGTCAGAATTTTCCACTGCACCACCATCATAGATCTGACTCCACCGCTCTGGTTGCACTACCTTGGGAAAGACCAAGCAGCTCTTCTGCCACCTATCATAATCTGCAATCCTTGCCTATGCATCTTGTTAATGATATGAGAAACCATCAGGTGCAGCATCCAACAGGTGCTCATGAGCACATTGCTCCACATCCGTACAGAATGCCACACACATCACATCCCAGGCAGGCGTCTGTGAATACAGCCCCATATGGAATAAGACATTTGCACTCACATTTAGCTTCATTTCATCCACCTGCAAGTTTTCACCACTTGCCGATTTGGAACATTCCCTTCATGGGACAAATTCATCTTCAAAGCATTCTTGCAAATGTGAATCCGGGAGCTTCACAGGAGACAATTGAAATGTGCACATATCCATACAAATATCAGAAGAGAATTGTGCATGGCGCACAAGAGGGAGAACACACCAATGAAGAAAAATGTTAAATTTGCATTTCAACATTAGAAGAAGGCGAGAATGTCAGGCGCCTCCCCTGCATGCATGTAATTCACTGAGGCAGGGCTTAAAGTGGTCCTGGAGAGGTGGTGGAACTAATTTACCAAACCCCCCCCCCCCCCCCACACACACACACACACACACATTAAGCCATTGAGCAGAGCCATGGGTCAGTGCTAGTGTTTTTGTCAGCTTCCTGCAAACTGTAAATTAGTGCCCTACTTCCCATACTTTATAAGGGGATAATGATCTCACAAAGAAGCAGCGTGGTCGCATAATAGTACCCCCAATTCAAATTACACAACACACTCTTAACATACACTGTGCTGGAAAATTAAGCCACTTGGAACTGAGGGGTGGGAGATGAATGCTGTCCAACAGACACAGCGTGTGCGAGTACTACGAGGGGTGGGCTGTAAATGGAGGATGACCATGGAGCCACAAGGACCTGAGGAAGAAGGAGTTGGCTGCAGCTTATCAGCAACATTAGCACAGTCTGCATTATCTATTGATGTAGGTAATAGGACAGGTTTTTCAGTTGGATTTAATGTGCAAGGCAGAGGAGGTGGTGGAACTAGATCCGCCTGCCATTACAGGTGGTGGAACTCAGTTCCACCTTGCCCCCCCACCCTACCTTAACCCCTGCTCAGAGGGTGTATGAACCAGTGGCTATTTACAAACAAAAAGTGCCCCAAATGCAGATTGAACATAGAGCATCAGCTCCGTATGCATATGTAACATCAAAGCAACACAATACCCGAAAACATCCAGCTGCCGCCAAACACAGATGGCATGACGTATGGTATGTGCAAACATCAGTAAACTTGTCTTCGTACAATATTAATTGCAATAGATTCTCACCTCTATATAAATCATATTTAGATCATTTCCTGTACAGTTTCATGGAAGGTTAAATTCATTTATGGAGCTGTTTTGTCTGGATGTAGTCAAAAGGTTGACCATAGCAATGTTGACACCACAAAGTTGTCAGTTATCTTACACTGTTAAAATGCAGATAAACAATGTGTCGACATTCTGATTAGGGTTAAGCTGCAGGAGGCTGTTGATGCATACTTACCTACTCTCCCGGATTCTGCGGGAGACACCCGGTTTTTCGAGTAGTCCCCCGCAGCCCCGGAAGAGTGGGCACACCTCCCGCATTCTGCCCACTTCCTAGTGAAGTGGGCGGAATGTGAAGAAAGACATAGCGAAATCGCGGACTGGCGGAGGGGGCGGAGCCTAACGACACAATTATATGCTAATCGCGTCAGTTTAGCTCCGCCCCCTATGCAAATATTACCCAACTATGCACTTTTCCTGGTGAGTAGGCGGGGCTTAATGATGTAATTATGTCAGCCCCGCCCTCATTGCCGCTCACCTGCTTCTCCTCTCCGGGAGATGCCCGGAGAGGAGATTTGAAAAGTCGGTAAGTATGTGTTGATGGGACGTTACGTTTATTCTGGGGGGTGAGGGGGTTAAAGTTAGGTACTAGAGGGAGGAGTATGAATTAGGGTCAGGGAAGAAATACTCACGGGGGTTTGGACCAGAAATGACAGTCACATGACCGCCAGGACCTCAAAGCAGCTACAGCCATCAGGAGAAGGTAGGTCGCCGCTAGGCCACCTAGGATGATATATAGACATTCTGACATGTTAACATTTCATCACTGTCTACATGATAAATGTGGTCATGGCCAGCTGTTATTTTGTCTAAAATATATATTTTGCATGGATTCTAGTATTTTAATTCTTTGGAGCCTAAATTGAGATTTGTTAGCAAACCAAAACAGCAAGCAATTAGGCAAAACGATGCTGCACTGCAGGTGGGGCAGATGTAACATGTGCAGAGAATAAGATTTGGGTGGGTTATATTGTCTCTGTTCAAGGAAAATACTGGCTGCTTTATTTTTACATTGTAATTTAGGTTTCAGTTTGAACGCACCCCACCCAAATCAAATTCTCTCTGCACATGTTACAGTACATCTGCCCCACCTGCAGTGCAACATAGTTTTGCCCAATTGCTTACTTTTTGGGTTTGCTAAGAAACCTGAATACCTCCCTTGGTCTTTGTGAACCCTTAAACAGCAAGGCAAGGCCTAGTTACTCTAGTTGATAGAATTATGAGCGTGTGTGCTCAACTGTTTTTACATAATCCAAGGCTATATGGATTTAATGAATTACTAATACCCTTTTTACACCACCAGCATATAACACGGGTTATTGCACATGAACGCGCATAACCCGTGTTGCTGGTTGGTGTAAAAGGGCCGAGTTGGAATAATCCGAGTCGAGTGACCCGGTATTCCAACTTGGGAAGCTTGGAGGGTTGAACATGGGTTCAACCTGGCAAGTTGTGCTCCCATTCACAGTGTATGGAAGGGCAGCGTTGGGAGATCATGTGATCTCCCAGCGCCGCCCCCACCGTGTCACCTGCAACGTCACCAACCAGGCAATATGCAGGGGTTGGTGACTGCAGAAGGAAAGAGGGCTGACATGGGTCGCAGCCGGGTAGCACCCATGTCAGGCTCCTGGCTGCGACCCGCGTTTTAGGTGTAAAAGGGGTTTAACAGTGAAGTGCTTAACTGGATCGATCATTCATTTTAATTTGCGTGTACAGATTTAAAAAAAAAGAAAAAGAAAATGGAATGTGATTTTCAATAGTTCAAAAAGATCAGGCATGTTACCAAAGCATTGGCGTATAGTTGAGGTAGTGCCATTATTTAAAAAGGGATCCAAAAATCTTCCAGGAAACTACAGACCAGTTAGTTTAATATCTATAGTGGGGAAAATATTGGAAGGAATTATAAGGGACGGCATACAGGAGTATCTAAAGTCCGCTAGGATTATTAGCAAGAACCAGCATGGGTTTGTGATGGACAGGTTATGTCAGACTAACTTAATTAGCTTCTACGAGGAAGTGAGCAATAATCTTGATCAAGGAAAAGCAGTGGATGTGGTTTTCCTAGATTTTGCAAAAGCTTTCGATACAGTTCCTCACAGGAGACTGATGATCAAATTAAAGGAGTTTGGCCTAGGAAAAACCATTTGCACATGGATAAGCAGCTGGTTGTGTGATACCCTGAAACTGCAGCACAAATCAACTGTGGCACTACAGGTGCCAGCATGACTTTAATAAAAGTAAAATGTTTGCTGGAGTTGCATAGAACAGAGCCAGCAGCCTACAGCTTGCAGCACAGAAGGAGTTAATAGCCTAGCTCACAGCAATACAGATTAGTCTGCAAAATGCAAAGGGCATGACTCACTCATTTGCAGACTCAGAGCGGGAAACTGAGAGCGGGAAACACAGAGCGGGAATACCAGTGGGCTATCACAGTTGGATAGCAGGGTACAGCGAGTAAACGGGAAGTCCTCAACCTGGTCCCCAGTAGTCAGCGGAATACCACAAGGGTCCGTACTCGGACCACTACTGTTCAACATATTTATCAATGACCTAGAAATAGGCCTGGAAAGCACAGTGTCAATCTTTGCAGATGATACTAAACTGTGTAAGGTAATTAATTCGGAATTGGATGTGGAGTCCTTGCAGAATGATCTATCTAAACTTGAAATCTGGGCGTCTAAATGGAAAATGAGGTTCAATACAGACAAATGCAAGGTTATGCATTTTGGGACTAAAAACAAACTTGCATCCTACATATTAAATGGGGAACGCCTAGGGGAAACAGAGTTGGAAAAAGATTTGGGGGTATTCATTGATAATAGGCTTAATAACCATACACAATGTCAAAACGCAGTAAAGAAGGCAAGTAAGGTGCTAGCGTGCAAAAAAAGGGGAATTGAGACAAGGGACTCGGATGTAATCATGCCGCTGTATAAGGCATTGGTACGTCCGCACCTGGAATATTGTGTTCAGTTTTGGGCAGCATTGTATAAAAAAGACATCAGTGAACTCGAAAGTGTTCAAAGGCGAGCTACTAAATTGATTAAAGGCCTAGAAGGACTGGACTATAAGGAAAGACTTACTAGGCTGAATATGTATACACTAGAAAAGAGGCGCCTAAGAGGAGATATTATTAATATCTTCAAATATGTAAAGGGACATCACAAAGAGTTATCAGAGGAATTATTTATTAAAAGAACAGAGTTTGGGACACGTGGGCACTCGCTGCGACTGGAGGAGAGAAAGTTCCGAACGCAACAGAGGAAAGGGTTCTTCACTGTTAGGGCAATCAGGATGTGGAATTCCCTGCCAGGGAAGGTGGTAATGGTGGACTCTGTAATTGGATTTAAAAAAGGAATGGATACATTTCTGAATGAAAAAGCTATCCAAGGTTATAATACTTAAAATATCAAAGTGGTTAATCCGGGGGTAACATGAGTTATAGTAGCTAACTAGTCATAAAACATTATTCAGCAAGTATGTAGAATCATCACAACTTAAAACAGGTTGAACACGATGGGCAATTTGCCTCTATTCAACCTCAAATACTATGTTACTATGTTACTATGTATGAAAAAACTGCTTTTTTTTTTTTTAAACAATGGTTTTTATTTTATTTTTTTAAACACAAACATACAAGGCCAGATACATCAGTACATGTAAAGTCCAACACACACAGGAGTTGACTTAAAAAAATGTTAAGCTGATATACATCGTTATTTTGGCAGTACAACAGTATATACCATGTCCTAATCATGTACTTCGAAATCCGGCACTAACAAATATAGACCAACAGTGAAAGGAAGAAATAAAGAAGGACAAAAAGAGAGACAACACAGTGAGACACACAGGGGCTAACAAAGACACGGGTCAAGTTCCGCTCGTGGGAACGTTCCCAGTACAGCTGAAAAAGTATCGGTCAACAGTAAATATAGCGTATCTGTTATATAGCAATAATTCTCAGGCAGCCTCCGATTGTGGGGAATGTAAATGTGACAAATCTATGGGGCAAGTGTCGACCATAGGCAGCCCTTTCCGCTCTCGAAATACTTTCCACTTCAGCCAAGAGTTCAGTACAGAAGGTGGTGAGGTAGAGTAATTAGCTCCAGCCGTTTCAAATAGAAAATGTTTATGTGTGCGGTTAACAATGGCTTGAATAGTGGGTAATTTTGGTGTTTTCCAATGCTGTCCAATTGCAGCCTTGGTGGATATAAGAACATGGCCAGCAATGTATCTATCACAACGTGGTAGGTCAGGTGATGTGTAGTGAAATAGAGCAAACATAGGATTCATAGGGACCTCTACCCCCAACACCTCCCGGAGAAGAGAGAACACTTCGGTCCACAGCGGCCTCAAAGCGGGGCATTCCCAAAAAACGTGCAGGATGTTACCTACGTTACCACAGTTCCTCCAGCACAGCCTGGAGACCAAGGGCCAAATGGTATGGAGCCGCTGTGGAGTGAAGTACGCCCTTTGGCACAGTTTAAAGTACATCTCAGAATGCTGAAGGCATCTCGAGATTTTAAAACACCTTGCGGAAATGAAATCCCACTCCTCCTCCCGCAGGTCAATAGTGAGATCCTTCTCCCACTTCAGCTGCGAGGGGATCTTACCCTGTTTGGAAAGGAGAATTATATATTGATACCATTTAGATATCCCACCGCTATGATCCGGGGAGGACAGTCTAAGACGGAGGGAGGCCGGAAGGGGGACGGGGGTTACTCCTTCCCTCCCGCAAGACTGCAGCCAATGTCGGATCTGAAGGTATTTGAAGAAGTCTTGCCTCCGAATATCCGCGTGACTAACTAACCTAGAGAAGGGCACCAAGCTTCCCTCTGAGTACAGGTCCCCTAAGTGCACAATCCCAGCTTCAATCCAAGTGTCCAACCCAAGGTTGGGTATAAGACTGGAAATAGTCCTAGTTTGTAAATCAGCCGAGGGCAGCAAGATTTCCGGGTCAGACGCAGTAATCGCATGCCAATGTTTCAGAGTGCATCTAACCGACTCCCCCGGGCCCAGCTGTTTTGGGACACAATGGGAGGGCACTAGAAACAAGTCTCTCAAATTGGTCAATCCAAGGAAGGACCGCTCTATAAGGACCCATGGCTTGGGGCTGTGCATGTCAAACCAATCTCGTGCCTGATTGAGAAGGCAAGCGGAGTGGTACGCCTCCAAATTCGGGTAGGCCACCCCCCCGACCGTCTTAGGCAACACCAGGATCTGTCTAGCTATGCGGGGCTTAGACCCCTTCCAAATATACTGGGATATGATCATATTAGCTTTCGCCAGGAGAGGCCTAGGGAGGCTATGAGGTATAGCCCGAAAGAGATATAGAAGTTTAGGGAGTAATATCATCTTGGTCGCGGAAATTCGACCCAGCCAAGAAATTTCATGAAGGGACCATTCTTTTATTAACCTTTCGAAGGCGCTGAATAGGGGCAAATAATTACAATCATATAGGTCTCTGTCTAGGGAGAGGTGTATTCCTAGATATTTAATGGATCTGGCCTGCCAGGCATATCGGTATTGGTCTTTAAGTCGGGTCACAGTACGTGGCGGTATGTGGAGCGGAAGGGCTTCAGTTTTAGTCGTGTTCAGCTTGTAATATGAAATTCTAGAATATCTGTCCAGGATAGTGTGGAGTGCAATTAGTGAGGTCTCTGGGCGAGTTAAGCAGAGCAAGATATCGTCAGCAAATAGGCTGATCTTATGAGTCAGACCACCTATTTCCGGGCCTGTAATGGTTAGATCAGACCTAATGGTCTCAGCCAGCGGCTCAATAGCTAGGGCAAATATGAGGGGTGATAAGGGGCAGCCCTGTCTAGTACCGTTAGTAATATTAAAATTTCCTGACAAACAGCCGTTGACAAACACCCTTGCAGAGGGGGCATAGTACAGAGCGAAAATGGAATCCAAGAACCTCCCGACGATCCCAAATTTGTTTAGAACAGCTCTCAAATATCCCCAGTGGAGTCTATCAAATGCCTTTTCGGCATCGAGTGAGACTATTAAAAGGGGCTTTTTATGCGTATCACAATGTTCTAGTATGTTAAACACTCTTCAGGTGTTGTCCGGGGCCTGCCTGCCCGGGACGAATCCCACCTGGTCAGCAGCTATGAGGGAAGGAAGCAGAGGGGAAAGGCGATTAGCGATTAACTTTGCAAAGAGCTTGATGTCTGTGTTCAACAAAGCTATGGGACGATAATTTTGTACTGCTGTGGGGGGCTTGCCAGGTTTTGGAATGGCAACAATCCGTGCCTCAAGCATCTCTCTGGGAAGTTCCCCCACGCCCGAAGCCTCATTAAAAACAGACAGCAGCAGGGGGGCCAATTCATTCTTATATGATTTATAAAAATTGGAAGGGAAGCCATCGGGGCCAGGGGCCTTGTCACTCGGGAGAGCAGAGATAGCTACATCCAGCTCTTCCGGTGTCCAAGGGGAGCCAAGGGACATGCAGGCCGCGGGGTCCAACGCCGGTAGGGAAATCTCTCTCAGAAATGACTGAATATCGACCTCTCTGGGTTGGGGGGTAATAAAGTTGGGAGTAGTATTCTGCAAAGGTGTTTGCAATATCATAGGGGTCGGATACCCTAGATCCCATAGCGGAACAGACATAGTGTATTCTGGCCCTAGCTCGTTTACTCTGTAGCTTCCGAGCCAATAAGCGTCCCGCTTTATTACGGAGTACATAAAACCTCTGGTTTAATCGCGCAATGTTACGCTGCACCTCGCTAAGTGAGAAAATATTTACTCTTTCCCGGGCGGCCAATAATAGCTTATAGGTAGATTTTTTTAAAGGGTTCGCTTTATGCATTAATTCCAGTCTGGCAGCTTCCTTATCAGCGAGTAGGCGTTCCGCCTGTTGAGAGCGTTTAATTCTGGCGGCAGTCTGAATGGCTGATCCTCGAATTACCGCTTTAAGGGAGCACCAATTATTGAAGATCGAGGTATCTTCCGATTTGTTGGTATCAAGATATAATTGTATAGATTGTCGAATAGTGAGAAGGGCGTCAGGGTGATTGAGTAAGAGTCTTCCCAGTCTCCAGGGCCCCGGGGGGATCCCACCCGTCCCCAACTCCCAGTCTACCCTTACCGGGGAATGATCAGACCATGTCATAGGCAGTATTTTAATCTCACGGATAGCCGTCAGAGTCTCCTTATTTGTCAGGGCAAGGTCTATCCTGGAGTATGAGCCGTGAACATGCGAGTAGAAAGAATAATCTCGTTCAGTGGGGTGCCTAGTTCTCCATGCATCATATAGGTCGAATTCTCCCAATACCTGGCGAAGGTTAGGCTTCCTATCTCGAGCATTCCAACCTCCCAGCGATGTGCTTCTAGTAGTACTAGATCTATCTAGCAGAGGGTCCACTACTAAATTGAAATCCCCCAATATCATGACTGCCCCCTTCGTGTGTTTTTGTATCAGGGAGCAGAGCTTCCTACAGAAAGTGAGCTGACCTGAATTCGGGGCATAGCATGAAACTAAGGTGACCATAGTGTTTTCCAATAGTCCTACTAATATGAGATACCGACCCTCAGGATCAGTTATTTGGGTTTCTAGTGTAAAAGTACAGTGCAGGGAGAAGAGTATCGCTACCCCAGCCTTTTTTGTGGGACCATTGGCCATATAGCAAGTAGGAAAACGGTTATCTTGAAATTTAGGGGGATCCATTTTTCTAAAGTGGGTTTCTTGAATCGCTACAACATTTGCCTTCATTTTATAGAAGGAGGATAGCGCTAGTTTACGTTTCTGTGGGGAATTTAATCCCTTAACATTTAGTGAGACTAACCTGACCATAGCTGATTAGTGAGGGAACATGTCGACCGCTGAATCCAATAGCTAGGAACACATCCCTGAGGGAGACAAGACACATAGGGGAGACAAACAGAGGTAGACAAAAGAGAAATATAAAAGAGAGAAATGAAACAGACCCCATAGAGATATGGGGCCACAGTAAGGCGCCAAAACATCCAGCGCCTCACCCTATGAAATAGAGAGGTTGGTGGCCAACCTCCCCGCAACCTAACAACCGCGGATTGTATATCTCGGTGTATGCACACCCACACGGCCTACAGCACCTATAACCGGGAGGCGTGGGGCCGCAGAGACATACAATACTGATCAAACAATTAAGAACTAGTGCAATTGATTTAACGAACTCACAAGTGGTAAGAAAACAAACAATATATAAACTTTGTACTTCTCATGCGTAAGCACATACTAAGGTGGGATATCTAATAGATAAGAATAATCATTCACACTAGCAGTAGCCGACTTAGGCCTTAAATGAAGCAGTCTCTGCAGTTAACCTCCATAACCTGGGACGGTATTCCAGTTAGAGGCACTCATGGCAATTAAGTGTAAACAGTATACCTCTACTTCTCAACTGTCGACCAGTCCTGCTGAAGTCGGTGATCAGGGGAACTGGGCTTGCGGTCTCCCCCCAGATTCCATTTACGTAGAAGCTTCGTACCTTCATCCACTGACGAAACCGCTATAGTAGAGCCGTCTCTGGAGATCAACAGACGTGTGGGGAAGCCCCATCTATAAAGAATGCCAGCCTTCCGAAGGACAATAGTAACCGGGTGAAAAGAACGTCTTTTATTGAGAGTGTACTGCGACAGGTCTCCATACAATTGAAGGTTGCCCAAGGCATCCGCTGTGTCAGAGGAGGGTCTAGCCGCCTTAAGCAGATCTTCCTTTATATGGAAGAAGTGAACCCGCATCAAAACATCTCTAGTTGATCCCTCTGGAGTACCCCGGGCCTTCGGGATTCGATTAATTCGGTCCAGTAGGAGATCTGAGGAGCTGGCGGAAGGTAACAATTTTTTGAAAATCTCCAAAGTATAATCGTGGAGACTGCTATTTGAAACCGAGTCCGGGACCCCTCTGAGTTTTAGATTGTTTCTGCGCGAGCGGTCTTCCAAATCAGCTACTTTATCGCGCAGAAAGTTCACTTCCCCCTCCAAGGTGTCATGGGAGTCAATCAGTGAGTTATGGGAGCCGACTACTTCACTCATCTTCGTTTCCAGCTGACCTGTCCTCTCACCCAGGTCATCAATGGAGCTCTGGCAGGATTTCAACATGGCTATAAACTCAGAAGTCATGTCATCTTTGAACTGATGCAGCAGGAGCTTCATACTACCTACTGTTAGAGCTTCACCATCTCCGAGGAGTACTGGGGAGGGAGCATCCCCGTCCGGGGGCTCAGAGGACAAAGGAGGGGACCGCGTGGACTGGGGAGAGGGGCCCACTGCAGATGTTCCCGCCTCTGGAGGTTTGTTACGGAAAGGTGAAGGCTTAAAAAAGGCGACTTGATTGACCTGCTTAGAGGCTTTATGTTTCTTTGGAGGCATGGTTTCTGGGATCACAGAGAAGTGCCTAATTCGGTATACGGGGGGTATCGCTAACTGCAATCCAGCAGGATAGTGGCTCCGTGTAGGTATGTATCAGCTAAAACGGTTGCGGGGAGATATTAGGAGGACATCCTGAGCTAAAAGATCACATCTCAGCACTGCACGGGCAGGTCATTTGCCCCGGAGCAAGCAGCACTTTTCGCTCCTATATGAGGATTATCAGTCGTAAAGATCAGCCAGGTGGACAGATATGCAGTATAGTGTGGAGCTGTCCCTAACAGGTTCACAGCCGTGGATTCCTGCTTAGAGAGACTTCAGGGCCCCCACTCCTCCTCCGTGCACCAGTGGGTCTTAGAGGATCAGGGAGGCAGGTCCGGTCAGCCAATATACTTAAAATCCAAACTGAGGATATGCTGGAGATAGGCCCCAATGCGAGGCTGCTAAGTTGGGGGGACACTGTGTCCAGATCAGGGCCGCCGGTGTATAGTGCCGGCCTCGGTGAAGGGGATCAGGCTAGGGGCACAGCTCACCTCTTTCAGCTGCAAGAGACACCAGACCTCCCGCCCTGCGCGTCTATCCGTGGGTCCCTAGACGTAAGATGGCCGCCGCTGCCGGAGCTCCGTAATGATAGCGCTCGGCGCTCCCGCCTCGTCCGCTACTCCTTGCACCTGTAGAGCAGCCGCTCCCAGCAGCTCGGGGAGGGGGTCCGGTCCCAGGAGATCCCAACAAGATACACCCGATGCGACTCCAGGGGTCGGTGCCCCGCACGTCCGGCCGCGTAATGTTCAAAATTGAGGCCCGGCTTCAGTGTGGTGGCTAGGCCGCAATCCGCGGGAGCCAGTAAACCGGCTCCCCGACTCCGCAGCCTCAGATCACCACAGTGGGGAGATCCCACAGACACCGGGGCTGGTTTCAGATAGGTCTTGCTGAGCAGGGGAAAAAGTATAAGGGTTTTATTCCCTCTGATATCGAGGAGCTCCCTTGCCATGCTTCCTCTCTGTTCCAGCTCCAGGCCACGCCCCCCAAAAAACTGCTTTTTAAAGAAAGATGAACTACTGTATTAAAAGAAAGGCACTGATGCAAATAACATTGTTATTGATCACAATGCTTACAGGCTAACATAAATACTTAGTGACACAAACACAAACGTATGACTGGCTCAGATATTAAGCAATAATTTGAGCGAGAGGTGCAGCCGCTCATGTGTGCAGTACAATCTGGTTGCTGTGCATCACATCTGAACAAATGAACTATTCTAATGCGGCTACAGACATGGTGGTTGTCTCAAACAGCCAGATAACAATTTACAGTAAGTGGGCAGTTTTAGTACTCACTGCTATGGTGAGAGAACTACTGGATATAATGGGAAAAGGTATATGTGCTAGGAATCGGACTATATGCTTGCCATTTAAAGGCCCCATGTATCACATCAGAGGCGGAACTACCGCCAGTGCAACCAGTGCGTTGCACTGGGGCCCGCCTCTGTCCAGGGGCCCAAAGCATGTAATGAGTCAAACTGACTCATTACATGCCGCTGCGTGCTGCGGGCAACCGCTGCCCGCAGCGCACAGCCGCCCGGAGAGGAGAGGAGTAGCGGTACGGGGGAGAAGGAGGAGGAGGGAGGTGGAGGAGGGAGCCGCAGCAGCGCTTTGTTACTGGTGGAGGCGCTGCTGCTGCTGCCCCTCTGCTTCACTATAGGCTGCCTTCCGAGAACAGCCTATAGTGAAGCAGAGGGGCAGCAGCAGCAGCGCCTCCACCAATAACACAGCGCTGCTGCGGCTCCCTCCTCCACCTCCCTCCTCCTCATTCTCTACTGCCCAGAAATCGTCAAGCTGCACCGAGGAGCCTGAGCCAGCGGAGAGGGTAAGTATAATTCTTCTTTCTTTCTGTCTCTTTCTTTCTTTCTTTCTTTCTTTCTTTCTTTCTTTCTTTCTTTCTTTCTTTCTTTCTGTCTTTGTTGGGACTGCCTGCCGCTATGAGTAAAAATGGGGAATCTGCCTGCCGCAATGTGTAAAAATGGGGAATCTGCCTGCCGCTATGTGTAAAAATGGGGAATCTGCCTGCCGCAATGTGTAAAAAGGGGGAATCTGCCTGCCGCAATGTGTAAAAAGGGGGAATCTGCCTGCCGCAATGTGTAAAAAGGGGGAATCTGCCTGCCGCAATGTGTAAAAATGGGGAATCTGCCTGCCGCAATGTGTAAAAAATAAGAATTTACTTACCGATAATTCTATTTCTCGGAGTCCGTAGTGGATGCTGGGGTTCCTGAAAGGACCATGGGGAATAGCGGCTCCGCAGGAGACAGGGCACAAAAAGTAAAGCTTTAGGATCAGGTGGTGTGCACTGGCTCCTCCCCCTATGACCCTCCTCCAAGCCAGTTAGGTACTGTGCCCGGACGAGCGTACACAATAAGGGAGGAATTTTGAATCCCGGGTAAGACTCATACCAGCCACACCAATCACACCGTACAACTTGTGATCTAAACCCAGTTAACAGTATGATAACAGCGGAGCCTCTAAAAAGATGGCTCACAACAATAATAACCCGATTTTTGTAACTATGTACAAGTATTGCAGATAATCCGCACTTGGGATGGGCGCCCAGCATCCACTACGGACTCCGAGAAATAGAATTATCGGTAAGTAAATTCTTATTTTCTCTATCGTCCTAGTGGATGCTGGGGTTCCTGAAAGGACCATGGGGATTATACCAAAGCTCCCAAACGGGCGGGAGAGTGCGGATGACTCTGCAGCACCGAATGAGAGAACTCCAGGTCCTCTTTTGCCAGGATATCAAATTTGTAGAATTTTACAAACGTGTTCTCCCCTGACCACGTAGCTGCTCGGCAGAGTTGTAATGCCGAGACCTCTCGGGCAGCCGCCCAAGATGAGCCCACCTTCCTTGTGGAATGGGCCTTAACCGATTTAGACTGTGGCAGGCCTGCCTCAGAATGTGCAAGTTGAATTGTGTTACAAAACCAACGAGCAATCGCCTGCTTAGAAGCAGGCGCACCCAACTTGTCGGGTGCATACAGTATAAACAGCGAGTCAGATTTTCTGACTCCAGCTGTCCTGGAACATATTTTCAGGGCCCTGACAACTCCTAGCAACTTGGAGTCCTCCAAGTCCCTAGTAGGTGCAAGGCACCACAATAAGCTGGTTCAGGTGAAACACTGACACCACCTTAGGGAGAGAACTGGGGACGAGTCCGCAGCTCTGCCCTGTCCGAATGGACAAACAGATATGGGCTTTTTTGAGAAAAAACCACCAATTTGACACTCGCCTGGTCCAGGCCAGGGCCAAGAGCATGGTCACTTTTTATGTGAGATGCTTCAAATCCACATATTTGACTGGTTTTAAACCAATGTGATTTGAGGAATCCCAGAACTACGTTGAGATCCCACAGTGCCACTGGAGGCACAAAAAAGGGGTTTGTATATGCAATACTCCCTTGACAAACTTCTGGACTTCAGGAACTGAAACCAATTCTTTCTGGAAGAAAATTTACAGGGCCGAATTTGAACCTTAATGGACCCCAATTTGAGGCCCATAGACACTCCTGTTTGCAGGAAATGCAGGAAACGACCGAGTTGAAATTTCTTTGTGGGGCCTTCCTGGCCTCACACCACGCAACATATTTTCGCCACACGTGGTGATAATGTTGTGCGGTCACCTCCTTTCTGGCTTTGACCAGGGTAGGAATGACCTCTTCCGGAATGCCTTTTTTCCCTTAGGATCCGGCTTTCCATCGCCATGCCGACAAACGCAGCTGCGGTAAGTCTTGGAACAGACATGGTACTTGCTGAAGCAAGTCCCTTCTTAGCGGCAGAGGCCATAAGACCTCTGTAAGCATCTCTTGAAGTTCCGGGTACCAAGTCTTTCTTGGCCAATCCGGAGCCATGAGTATAGTTCTTACTCCTCTACGTCTTATAATTCTCAGCACCTTAGGTATGAGAAGCAGAGGAGGGAACACATACACCGACTGGTACACCCACGGTGTTACCAGAACGTCCACATCTATTGCCTGAGGGTCTCTTGACCTGGCGCAATACCTGTCCCGTTTTTTGTTCAGACGGGACGCCATCATGTCCACCTTTGGTATTTCCCAACGGTTTACAATCATGTGGAAAAAACTTCTCAATGAAGTTTCCACTCTCCCGGGTGGAGGTCGTGCTGAGGAAGTCTGCTTCCCAGTTTCCATTCCCGGGATGAAAAACTGCTGACAGTGTTATCACATGATTTTCCGCCCAGCGAAAAGTCCTTGCAGTTTCTGCCATTGCCCTCCTGCTTCTTGTGTCGCCCTGTCTGTTTACGTGGGCGACTGCCGTGATGTTTTTCCCACTGGATCAATACCGGCTGACCTTGAAGCAGAGGTCTTGCTAAGCTTAGAGCATTATAAATTTACCCTTAGCTCCAGTATATTTATGTGGAGAAAAGTCTCCATACTTGATCACACTCCCTGGAAATTTTTTCCTTGTGTGACTGCTCCCCAGCCTCTCAGGCTGGGCTCCGTGGTTACCAGCATCCAATCCTGAATGCCGAATCTGCTGCCCTCTAGAAGATGAGCACTCTATAACCACCACAGGAGAGACACCCTTGTCCTTGGATATTGGGTTATCCGCTGATGCATCTGAAGATGCGATCCGGACCATTTGTCCAGCAGATCCCACTGAAAAGTTCTTACGTGAAATCTGCCGAATGGAATTGCTTCGTAGGAAGCCACCATTTTTACCAGGACCCTTGTGCAATGATGCACTGTTTTTAGGAGGTTCCTGACTTGCTCGGATAACTCCCTGGCTTTCTCTTCCGGGAGAAACACCTTTTTCTGGACTGTGTCCAGAATCATCCCTAGGCACAGCAGACGTGTCGTCGGGATCAGCAGCGATTTTGGAATATTTAGAATCCACCCGTGCTGATTGTAGCAGTATCCGAGATAGTGCTACTCCGACCTCCAACTGTTCCCTGGACTATGCCCCTATCAGGAGATCGTCCAAGTAAGGGATAATTAAGACGCCTTTTCTTCGAAGAAGAATCATCAATTCGGCCATTACCTTGGTAAAGACCCCAGGGTGCCGTGGACAATCCAAACGGCAGCGTCTGAAACTGATAGTGACAGTTCTGCACCACGAACCTGAGGTACCCTTAGTGAGAAGGGCAAATTTGGGACATAGAGGTAAGCATCCCTGATGTCCCGGGACACTATATAGTCCCCTTATTCCTGGTTCGTTATCACTGCTCTGAGTGACTTCATCTTAATTTGAACCTTTGTAAGTGTTCAAAAAAAATTTTTTAGAATAAGTCTCACCTAGCCTTCTGGCTTCAGTACCACAATATAGTGTGGAATAATACCCCTTTTCTGTAGTAGGAGGGGTAATTTAATTATCACCTGCTGGGAATACAGCTTGTGAATTTTTTCCCATACTACCTCCTTGTCGGAGGGAGACTTGGTAAAGCAGACTTCAGGAGCCTGCGAAGGGGAAACGTCTCGACATTCCCATCTGTACCCCCGGGATACTACTTGTAGGATCCAGGGGTCCTGTACGGTCTCAGCGCCATGCTGAGAACTTGTCAGACGCGGTGGAACGCTTCTGTTCCTGGGAATGGGCTGCCTGCTGCAGTCTTCTTCCCTTTCCTCTATCCCTGGGCAGATATGTTCTTATAGGGACGAGAGGACTGAGGCTGAAAAGACGGTGTCTTTTTCTGCAGAGATGTGACTTAGGGTAAAAAACGGTGGATTTTCCAGCAGTTGCCGTGACCACCAGGTCCGATGGACCGACCCCAAACAAGTCCTCTTCCTGTATACGGCCATACTGTGCCGTTTGGAATCTGCATCACCTGACCACTGTCGTGTCCATAACATCTTCTGGCAGTTATGGACATCGCGTTTATTCATGATGCCAGAGTGCAAATATCCCTCTGTGCATCTCGCATATATAGAAATGCTCTATAGTCAATAAAATACTGTCCCTGTCAAGGGTATCAATATTTTTAGTCAGGGAATCCGACCAAGCCACCCTAGCTCTGCACATCCAGGCTGAGGCGATCGCTGGCCGCAGTATAACACCAGTATGTGTGTATATACTTTTTATTATATTTTCCAGCCTTGTCAGCTGGTCCTTGAGGACGGCCCTATCTATAGACGGTACCGCCACTTGTTTTGATAAGCGTGTGAGCGCCTTATCCACCTTAAAGGGTGTTTCCCAACGCGCCCTAACTTCTGGCGGGAAAGGGTATACCGCCCATAATTTTCTATCGGGGGGAACCCACGCATCATCACACACTTTATTTAATTTATCTGATTCAGGAAAAACTATGGTAGTTTTTTCACATCCCTCTTTTGTGGTACTTGTAGTATCAGAAATACGTAACACCTCCTTCATTGCCTTTAACGTGTGGCCCTAATAAGGAATACGTTTGTTTATTCACCGTCGACACTGGATTCAGTGTCCCTGTCTGTGTCTGTGTCGACCGACTAAAGTAAACGGGCGTTTTAAAACCCTTGACGGTGTTTTTGAGACGTCTGGACCGTACTAATTGTTTGTTGGCCGTCTCATGTCGTCAACCGACCTTGCAGCGTGTTGACATTATCACGTAATTTCCTAAATAAGCCATCCATTCCGGTGTCGACTCCCTAGAGAGTGACATCACCATTACAGGCAATTTCTCCGCCTCCTCACCAACATCGTCCTCCTACCTGTCGACACACACGTACCGACACACAGCACACACACAGGGAATGCTCTGATAGAGGACAGGACCCACTAGCCCTTTGGAGAGACAGAGGGAGAGTTTGCCAGCACACACCAAAAACGCTATAATTATATAGGGACAACCTTATATAAGTGTTTTCCCTTATAGCATCTTAATATATATATAAGCATATCGCCAAATTAGTGCCCCCCCTCTCTGTTTTAACCCTGTTTCTGTAGTGCAGTGCAGGGGAGAGCCTGGGAGCCTTCCCTCCAGCCTTTCTGTGAGGGAAAATGGCGCTGTGTGCTGAGGAGATAGGCCCCGCCCCTTTTTCGGCGGCCTCGTCTCCCGCTCTTAACGGATTCTGGCAGGGGTTAAATATCTCCATATAGCCTCCGGAGGCTATATGTGAGGTATTTTTAGCCAAAATAGGTATTCATTTGCCTCCCAGGGCGCCCCCCTCCCAGCGCCCTGCACCCTCAGTGACTGCCGTGTGAAGTGTGCTGAGAGGAAAATGGCGCACAGCTGCAGTGCTGTGCGCTACCTTTAGAAGACTGAGGAGTCTTCTGCCGCCGATTCTGGACCTCTTCTTACTTCAGCATCTGCAAGGGGGCCGGCGGCAAGGCTCCGGTGACCATCCAGGCTGTACCTGTGATCGTCCCTCTGGAGCTGATGTCCAGTAGCCAAGAAGCCAATCCATCCTGCACGCAGGTGAGTTCACTTCTTCTCCCCTAAGTCCCTCGTTGCAGTGATCCTGTTGCCAGCAGGACTCACTGTAAAATAAAAAACCTAAGCTAAACTTTCCTAAGCAGCTCTTTAGGAGAGCCACCTAGATTGCACCCTTCTCGGCCGGGCACAAAAATCTAACTGGCTTGGAGGAGGGTCATAGGGGGAGGAGCCAGTGCACACCACCTGATCCTAAAGCTTTACTTTTTGTGCCCTGTCTCCTGCGGAGCCGCTATTCCCCATGGTCCTTTCAGGAACCCCAGCATCCACTAGGACGATAGAGAAATGGGGAATCTGCCTGCCGCAATGTGTAAAAATGGGGAATCTGCCTGCCGCTATGTGTAAAAATGGGGAATCTGCCTGCCGCAATGTGTAAAAAGGGGGAATCTGCCTGCCGCAATGTGTAAAAATGGGGAATCTGCCTGCCGCAATGTGTAAAAATGGGGAATCTGCCTGCCGCTATGTGTAAAAATGGGGAATCTGCCTGCCGCTATGTGTAAAAATGGGGAATCTGCCTGCCGCAATGTGTAAAAAGGGGGAATCTGCCTGCCGCACTATGTAAAAATGGGGAATCTGCCTGCCGCAATGTGTAAAAATGGGGAATCTACCTGCCGCTATGTGTAAAAATGGGGAATCTGCCTGCCGCTATGGGTAAAAATGGGGAATCTGCCTGCCGCAATGTGTAAAAATGGGGAATCTGCCTGCCGCAATGTGTAAAAATGGGGAATCTGCCTGCCGCAATGTGTAAAAATGGGGAATCTGCCTGCCGCTATGTGTAAAAATGGGGAATCTGCCTGCCGCAATGTGTAAAAAGGGGGAATCTGCCTGCCGCAATGTGTAAAAATGGGGAATCTGCCTGCCGCAATGTGTAAAAATGGGGAATCTGCCTGCCGCAATGTAAAAATGGGGAATCTGCCTGCCGCTATGTGTAAAAATGGGGAATCTGCCTGCCGCAATGTGTAAAGAGGGGGAATCTGCCTGCCGCAATGTGTAAAAAGGGGGAATCTGCCTGCCGTAATGTGTAAAAAGGGGGACGCTGTCTGCCGTAATGTGTAACAAGGGCACGCTGTCTGCCATAATGTGTAAAAAGGGGACGCTGTCTGCCGTTATGTGTAAAAAGTGTACGCTGTCTGCCGTAATGTGTAAAAAGGGGACGCTGTCTGCCGTAATGTGTAAAAAGGGGGACGCTGTCTGCCGTTATGTGTAAAAAGTGTACGCTGTCTGCCGCTATGTTTAACAAGGGCACGCTGTCTGCCGTTATGTGTAAAAAGTGTACGCTGTCTGCAGCTATGTGTAACAAGGGCACGCTGTCTGCCGTTATGTGTAAAATGGGGACGCTGTCTGCCGTTATGTGTAAAAAGTGCACGCTGTCTGCCGTAATGTGTAAAAAGGGGGACGCTGTCTGCCGTAATGTGTAAAAAGGGGACGCTGTCTACCGTAATGTGTAAAAAGAGGAATCTGTCCGCTGTAAGGTGTAAAAGGGTCTCTACCTGGTGTAGTGGTGCTACTGTGCGGCGTAATTTGAATAATGGAGACTACTGTGCACAGTTTTATGAATTGGTATTATTTTGTGGCCACACCCCTTCCCCACGAAGCCACGCCACTATGTATTTTTGCGCGCGCCTAAGGCGCGCACTACCCCTGCTTTGCATGCAGGGGTGGGGCTCCGATGCCGTTTCTTGCACACAGTGCTAAAATGTCTAGTTACGGCACTGTTGCTAGGTATCCATTTCTCTGGCCCTGAGCAGGTCCCCCTCACCAGATCCTCTCCGGGGGTGAGGGGGTGGACTTGGATGGGATGGGGAAGGGGGGGGGGCCCAAAGCATTTTGCCGCACCTGGGCCCACCGCTCGGTAGTTCCGCCACTGTATCACATCTTTAGTTGACCTGGTAAAATTGTAAGCCATCTTTAGTATAAAAAATAAGATTTTAAACCTACCGGTAAATCTTTTTCTCCTAGTCCGTAGAGGATGCTGGGAACTCCGTAAGGACCATGGGGAATAGACGGGCTCTGCAGGAGACATGGGCACTAAAAAGAACTTTAGATATGGGTGTGCACTGGCTCCTCCCTCTATGCCCCTCCTCCAGACCTCAGTTAGAGAAACTGTGCCCAGAGGAGACGGACAGTACGAGGAAAGGATTTTAGTTAATCAAAGGGCATGATTCATACCAGCCCACACCATCCACACCGTATAACATGGAATATACTAACCAGTTAACAGTATGAAACAAAACAGCATCCGCTCTAGACTGATCAAAACTGTAACATAACCCTTATGTAAGCAAAAACTATATACAAGTCTTGCAGAATTTAGTCCGCACTGGGACGGGCGCCCAGCATCCTCTACGGACTAGGAGAAAAAGATTTACCGGTAGGTTTAAAATCTTATTTTCTCTTACGTCCTAGAGGATGTTGGGAACTCCGTAAGGACCATGGGGATTATACCAAAGCTACAAAACGGGCGGGAGAGTGCGGATGACTCTGCAGCACCGATTGAGCAAACATGAGGTCCTCATCAGCCAGGGTATCAAACTTGTAGAACTTTGCAAAGGTGTTTGAACCCGACCAAGTCGCCGCTCGGCAAAGTTGTAAGGTGAGACACCTCGGGCAGCCGCCCAAGAAGAGCCCACCTTCCTAGTGGAATGGGCCTTTACCGAATTTGGTAACAGCAATCCAGCCGTAGAATGAGCTTGCTGGATCGTGTTACAGATCCAGCGAGCAATAGTCTGCTTAAGTGCAGGAGCGCCAACCTTGTTGGCTGCATACAGGACAAACAGTGCCTCTGGTTTCCTAACCCGAGCGTTCTGGCCACATAAATTTTCAATGCCCTGACCACATCAAGGGACTTGGAATCCTCCAAGTCCCGCGTAGCCACTGGCACCACAATAGGTTGGTTCATATGAAAAGAGGAAACCACCTTAGGCAAAAATTGAGGATGAGTCCTCAACTCAGCTCTATCCACATGGAAGATCAGATATGGGCTTTTGTGAGACAAAGCCGCCAACTCAGATACTCTCCTAGCAGACGCCAAGGCCAACAACATGACCACCTTCCAAGTGAGATACTTTAGTTCCACCGTTTGAAGCGGCTCAAACAAGTGAGACTTAAGGAACCGTAACACCGCGTTAAGGTCCCATGGTGCCACTGGAGGCACAAAAGGAGGCTGGATATGCAGCACTCCCTTCACAAAAGTCTGGACTTCTGGGAGAGAAGCTAATTCCTTCTGAAAGAAAATGGATAGGGACGAAATCTGAACTTTAATGGAGCCTAATTTTAGGCCCAAATTCACTCCGGTTTGTAGGAAGTGAAGAAAACGGCCCAGATGAAATTCTTCCGGAGGAGCATTCTTGGACTCACTCCATATACGGTGATAATGTTTTGCTGTCACCTCCTTCCTAGCCTTTATCAGAGTAGGAATGACCTCATCCGGAATGCCCTTTTCCGCTGGGATTCGGCGTTCAACCGCCAAGCGTCAAACGCAGCCGCGGTAAGTCTTGGAATAGACAGGGCCCCTGTTGCAACAGGTCCTTTCTGAGAGGAAGAGGCCATGGATCTTCTGTGAGCATTTCCTGCAGATCCGGATACCAGGCCCTTCGAGGCCAATCTGGAACAATGAGAATTGTCTGTACTCCTCTTCGTCTTATGATTCTCAATATCTTTGAGATGAGAGAAAGATGAGGAAACACATAGACCGACTGGAACACCCACGGTGTCACCAGGGCGTCACTGCTACCGCCTGAGGGTCCTTTGACCTGGCGCAATACCTCGGAAGCTTCTTGTTGAGGCGTGACGCCATCATGTCTATTTGAGGCAGTCCCCACTGACTTGTAATCTCCGCAAAGACTTCCTGATTAAGTCCCCACTCTCCTGGATGTAGATCGTGTCTGCTGAGGAAGTCTGCTTCCCAGTTGTCCACTCCCGGAATGAAGACTGATGTCAGAGCGCTTACATGATTTTCCGCCCAGCGAAGAATCCTGGTGGCATCTGCCATTGCCACTCTGCTCTTTGTTCCATTTGTGCCAATGCGTTGGCTCTGGAACCCAGTAGGCCCACGTCTCTCTGAGCATCCCTCATATATAGGACCGCATCCTTAATATGACCCAGGGTCAATAAAATGATTTCCTTATCCAGCGTATCAATATCAGCCGATAAGGTATCTGTCCACGCTGCTACAGCGCTACAAACCCAAGCCGATGCTATCGCCGGTCTGAGTAATGTACCAGTATGTGTGTAAATTGACTTCAAGGTAGTCTCCTGCCTGCGATCAGAAGGATCCTTGAGGGTTGCTGTATCTTGAGATGGCAACGCCACCTTTTTGGATAAGCGTGTCAACGCTTTGTCCACTCTTGGGGAGGATTCCCAACGTATCCTATCCTTAGCCGGGAAAGGATACGCCATAAGAATCCTTTTGGGAATCTGCAGTTTCTTGTCTGGAGTTTCCTAAGCCCTTTTAAACAACTCATTTAGCTCATGTGAAGGGGAAAAAGTAACCTCAGGCTTCTTTTCTTTAAACATGTGGACCCTCGTGTCCGGTACAGAGGGGTCATCAGTGATATGCAACACATCTTTTATTGCAATAATCATATAATGAATACTTTTTGCCAATTTTGGCTGCAACTTTGCATCATCGTAGTCGACACTGGAGTCAGAATCCGTGCCGGTATCAGTGTCTACTACTTGGGATAGTGGGCGCTTTTGAGACCCAGAAGGTCCCTGCGACATAGTGAAAGGCAGGGCTAGACTCCCTGTACATTCCCTGGACTCTGCTTTGTCCAACCTTTTGTGTAATAAATTCACATTTGCATTTAAAACATTCCACATATCCAACCAGTCAGGTGTCGGCGTTGCCGACGGAGACACCACACTCATTTGTTCCACCTCCTCCCTAGAAGAGCCTTCCGCTTCAGACATGCCGACACACGCGTACCGACACCCCACACACTCAGGGAAATCTCTATCTGGAGACAGTTCCCCAACAAGGCCCTTTGGAGAGACAGAGAGAGAGTATGCCAGCACACACCCAGCGCCAATGACCCTGGAAAAAATACCCAGATAGCACTTTTATTATATATATATTCACTGCGCCAAATTTGTGCCCCCCACCCCCCTTCTTTAAAACCCTCTGTCACCGTGTTCAGTAGGGGAGAGTCCGGGGAGCCAGCTTCTCAGCGGTGTGCTGCAGAGAAAATGGCGCTGGTGAGTGCTGAGGGATCAAGCTTCGCCCCCTCAGCGGCAGGCTTTGGTCCCGCTCGATTTCTTTTAAAAACTGGCGGGGGATTTTCTATATACAGCGCAGAGCCTATATATATATTTTGGCCAGTCCCAGAGGTTTAAAATTGCTGCCTAGGGCGCCCCCCCTGCGCCCTGCACCCATCAGTGCCTGTCATGTGTGTTTTGTGTGGGAGCATTGGCGCGCAGCGTTACCGCTGCGCATTACCTCAAAGAAGATCTGAAGTCTTCTGCCGCCTCTGAAGTCTTCTATCTTCTCATACTCACCCGGCTTCTATCTTCCGGCTCTGTGAGGAGGACGGCGGCGCGGCTCCGGGACGAACTGCGAGGGGAGACCTGCGTTCCGACTCCCTCTGGAGCTAATGGTGTCCAGTAGCCTAAGAAGCAGTGCCTAGTATTTAAGTAGGACTGCTTCTCTCTCCTCAGTCCCACGATGCAGGGAGCCTGTTGCAAGCAGGGCTCCCTGAAAATAAAAAACCTAACAAAATTCTTTCTTTCAGAGAACTCAGGAGAGCTCCCTGTAATGCACCCAGTCTCCTCTGGGCACAGTATCAAACTGAGATCTGGAGGAGGGGCATAGAGGGAGGAGCCAGTGCACACCCATATCTAAAGTTCTTTTTAGTGCCCATGTCTCCTGCGGAGCCCGTCTATTCCTCATGGTCCTTACAGAGTTCCCAGCATCCTCTAGGACGTAAGAGAAATGGACATTTCTTTTATACATTAAATACCTGACATAACACTTCATGGGACTGAACATTTGCATTTCTACTTTTCTCTACAAACTTGTCCTACATCTATTTTGCCTAAAGCAGTCATTCTCAAACTGTGTGCCGTGGCACCCTGGGGTACCTCAGGGCACTTGCAGGAGTGCCTTGGCTTGGTGGTCCAGGACCAATTCAAATTACTTATGGTCAATGTAACAGGCAAAACCAATGCTGGTGGCTGCCAATTATAAAATATGTGGACAAAAAGAAGCAAATCTTATCCCCACACCACATAATTGAACCTAAGGATGACATATAAATTATAAACACAATTTACTTAATTTAATTTTTCTTTATAAATGTCTCAATAAGACACGAATGACCATGGGGTGACGTGAAAAAATTTCTGATACTGTAGGGCAGGGGTAACCAACCCTGGACCTTGAGAGCTACCAACAGTTAACTTGTGATTCTGTGAGGAGACCTGGAAAACATTAAGTAATTAGCTCCATCTGTGGATCTTTTAAAATGTGTCAGTGAGTAATGACTGCACCTGTGCACCTGCTAGGTGAGCTGGAAAACGTGAACTGTTGGTAGCGCTCGAGGACCAGAGTTGGCTACCACTGCTGTAGGGCGCCGTGATTCAAAAAAGTTTGGGAACCTCTGGTCTAGAGCATCATTTATGGCTTAATAGCATTTGAACAAAATCCAGTAAAACATTAGAAGAATTACTTAAAATTATGTTTTTCATATAAGTGAAACTTATTATTTTTGTACTGTCGGTAAACAGTTAACATCCAAAGATACTGTAACCACTTAACTGGCAAGTTTTTTCTCTAAAAAGAAATTGTTGGAATTAGGTGAAGAACGTGCATTTATCCAAAATTATTATTTTTATTTATATATACATACACATCTCCCAGCTCCAGCACTCCAAAAGCTAAAACATCATTACTGCGCCTGGTGCCCTCCACAACATACATATATATACAGTTTCAATGGCAGCACTCAGGATTCATACAGACAAAAGATGCTATATGGCTTAATAGGCAACGTTTCAGTTGGACTGAGGTGGCGGGGACCTATAAAACTGTTAAAATTGTAAGGCTGTCTTCATGTGGCTTGATAAAAGCGCTGCAAGACGCTGAAACGTTGCCTATTAAGCCGTGTAGCATTTGTTTGTATGAATCCTTAATGCTGCTATTGGAACTGTGTGTATATATATATATTATATATATATATATATATATATATATATATATATATATATGAGAAACACAACAGTATCTTTATCTTGCGCCAAGTTCAAAGCAGCACAACGGGAGAGGTCCCTGTTGGAGGACCTCAATAGCATACAGAATAAAAAACAGTTTCCCAAGTGCGCTCAATAAGACTGTATCTACAATGATTCTTCCAGTGTTGTTTCCATAAGTCAGAATTGAATACTGGAGAAGTATTCTCCAGTATTCAATTCTGACTTATAGAAACAACACTGGAAGAATCATTGTAGATACAGTCTTATTGAGCGCACTTGGGAGAAAAATAAATAAATATATACACTGCTCAAAAAAATAAAGGGAACACTAAAATAACACATCCTAGATCTGAATGAATGAAATGTTCTTATTAAATACTTTGTTCTTTACATAGTTGAATGTGCTGACAACAAAATCACACAAAAATTATCAATGAAAATCAAATTTATTAACCCATGGAGGTCTGGATTTGGAGTCACACTCAAAATGAAAGTGGAAAAACACACTACAGGCTGATCCAACTGTGATGTAATGTCCTTAAAACAAGTCAAAATGAGGCTCAGTAGTGTGTGTGGCCTCCACGTGCCTGTATGACCTCCCTATAACGCCTGGGCATGCTACTGATGAGGTGACGGATGGTCTCCTGAGCGATCTCCTCCCAGACCTGGACTAAATCATCCGCCAACTCCTGGACAGTCTGTGGTGCAACGTGGCGTTGGTGGATGGAGCGAGACATGATGTCCCAGATGTGCTCAATTGGATTCAGGTCTGGGGAATGGGCGGGCCAGTCCATAGCATCAATGCCTTCGTCTTGCAGGAACTGCTGACACACTCCAGCCACATGAGGTCTAGCATTGTCTTGCATTAGGAGGAACCCAGGGCCAACCGCACCAGCATATGGTCTCACAAGGGGTCTGAGGATCTCATCTCGGTACCTAATGGCAGTCAGGCTACCTCTGGCGAGCACATGGAGGGCTGTGCGGCCCCCCAAAGAAATGCCACCCCACACCATTACTGACCCACTGTCAAACCGGTCATGCTGGAGGATGTTGCAGGCAGCAGAACGTTCTCCTTGGCGTCTCCAGACTCTGTCACGTCTGACACATGTGCTCAGTGAGAACCTGCTTTCATTTGTGAAGAGCACAGGGCGCCAGTGGCGAATTCGCCAATCTTGGTGTTCTCTGGTAAATGCCAAACGTCCTGCACAGTGTTGGGCTGTAAGCTCAACCCCCACCTGTGGACGTCGGGCCCTCATACCACCCTCATGGAGTCTGTTTCTGATCGTTTGAGTAGACACATGCACATTTGTGGCTTGCTGGAGGTCATTTTGCAGGGCTCCGGCAGTGCTCCTCCTGTTCCTCCTTGCACAAAGGTAGAGGTAGCGGTCCTGCTGCTGGGTTGTTGCCCTCCTACGGCCTCCTACATGTCTCCTGATGTACTGGCCTGTGTCCTGGTAGCTCCTCCATGCTCTGGACACTACGCTGACAGACACAGCAAACCTTCTTGCCACAGCTCGCATTGATGTGCCACCCTGGATGAGCTGCACTACCTGAGCCACTTGTGTAGGTTGTAGGCTCCGTCTCATGCTACCACTAGAGTGAAAGCACCGCCAGCTTTCAAAAGTGACCAAAACATCAGCCAGAAAGCATAGGTGCTGAGAAGTGGTCTGTGGTCACCACCTGCAGAACAACTCCTTTATTGGCGGTGTCTTGCTAATTGCCTATAATTTCCACCTGTTGTCTATTCCATTTGCACAACAGCATGTGAATTTGACTATCAATCAGTGTTGCTTCCTAAGTGGACAGTTTGATTTCACAGACGTGTGATTGACTTGGAGTTACATTGTGTTGTTTAAGTGTTCCCTTTATTTTTTTGAGCAGTGTGTGTGTGTGTGTGTGTGTGTGTGTGTGATTTCCACATGCAGCCAAATCTCTCCCAGGATCTATTCTGTGAGACCTATTGAGGAAGCCACACCACTTATACTTTTGAGATTGTTAAACCAGCTATATAATTCTTGAATTTCGTTGTACGTTGGTCAACATCCGAATCAGAAATAGTCTTGAATTTAAAATTGGACACCACACTTTAGGTAGTTTGCAAAAATGCCGACATATGGTTGTCAGCACTCCTAAGAGAGTATAACCAATAGTATTCCTAGGCGACCCTGTAAGGATTTACGCCCAATTAGTTTTAAGGTAGTTTATACAAAACACCATTATCCAACCGATCACACATTTAAGAAGCAATACCTCTTAAGCTCTAATCAGGAGCCCTGATATAAGAGCTTCATCCACTAAGTCCAGATATAGGAGATTCTGAATAATCGTACATTAGAGGTTATGATCCTTTATATTAATTCATCATGAGCAAATTAGCCTTTTCCTATATTCGGTAGGTACTGTCTACATACCACATACATATAATTTTCCCAATTTAAAGTAGCAGTTTTTCTCAAATAGTCCACTATTTTTATTCCCCCCCCAAAACAAGTTACCCCTGATGAAGTTGATAAGACGAAACGCGTTGGATTTGTCAGTCAGAGACTCACAACCTAGTCTGTAAAGATACTCCCTGTCGAGCTCGCACCTTGCAAAAGGTGAGGGGATATCTAGATTCCACCTTACAAACGTGTTGGCTGTGTACTCTTTTAGTTGCATTTTATTGACACAATTTTATACTTTGAACTGTGTATACGTTATTAAAATAACTTTTTACTAATTGGCCTGTTGGCCTCTTGTTTGGGTGACTATTTGGTGAGGGGTGTCTGTTACAGGTCCCCAGATTTAAATACCCTCCAGTCTACATTCCGACGAAAATAACGCTGGAAGAACTGTGTAATTACATTCCACTTAAGCGCACTTGGGAATTTGTGTTTATTCTTGTATGCTTTTGAGGTCTCCCAACAAAGATCTCACCCGTAGTGCCGCTTCTAGGTTGGCGCGAGATAAAGATACTACTGTGTTTTTATATATATATATATATATATATATATATATACAAACATTGTGACAAAGATCCACAAAAACCAGCACACCTTGTGTAGCAATAAACAATTTACTGAATCCTCATATTAAAGTGCACCGTGCATAAGATAGTGCAAATCGTATACTTAGCAGTTCAATTCACAATGGTAACCCCGCATATTGGCAACATATAGGAGTTGCCAATATGCGGGGTTACCATTGTGAATTGAACTGCTAAGTATACGATTTGCACTATCTTATGCACGGTGCACTTTAATATGAGGATTCAGTAAATTGTTTATTGCTACACAAGGTGTGCTGGTTTTTGTGGATCTTTGTCACAACGTTTGGATGTTAATATTTGACCGAGCACCCTGACAAATCAATTGAAGGTGTGTGCGTTCCAAATTTGCATATATATATATATATATATATATATATACACACAGAGGTCCCCTGGGTGGGCATGTGGCGATCCCCCCAATAGCAAACAGGAACCAGGCGGCACTTGTTGGATTTGATGAAAAAAGTAGTGTATTAAAGATGAAAAAGCATGGTAATCAACCGACGTTTCAACGCCGCGCAGGGCGTTTTTTTCAAGGTGACATGCTTGAAAAAAATGCCCTGCGCGGCGTTGAAACGTCGGTTGATTACCATGCTTTTTCATCTTTAATACACTACTTTTTTCATCGGATCCAACGAGTGCCGCCCGGTTCCTGTTTGCTATTGGGGGGATCGCCACATGCCCACCCAGGGGACCTCTGTGTATATATACAATTTGAGGAAGGCACCGTGGTTATCCTGCTTTATTTGGAGTGCCTATTATGTTCATACATATTATATATATATATATATATATATAAGAATTTACTCACCGGTAATTCTATTTCTCGTAGTCCATAGTGGATGCTGAGAACTCCGTAAGGACCATGGGGAATAGACGGGCTCCGCAGGAGACTGGGCACTCTAAGAAAGAATTAGGTCTACTGGTGTGCACTGGCTCCTCCCTCTATGCCCCTCCTCCAGACCTCAGTTAGGGAAACTGTGCCCGGAAGAGCTGACACAACAAGGAAAGGATTTGGAATCCCGGGTAAGACTCATACCAGCCACACCAATCACACCGTACAACTCGTGATACTATACCCAGTTAACAGTATGAATAACAACTGAGCCTCACTAACAGATGGCTCATAACAATAACCCTTTAGTTAGGCAATAACTATATACAAGTATTGCAGACAATCCGCACTTGGGATGGGCGCCCAGCATCCACTACGGACTACGAGAAATAGAATTACCGGTGAGTAAATTCTTATTTTCTCTGACGTCCTAGTGGATGCTGGGAACTCCGTAAGGACCATGGGGATTATACCAAAGCTCCGAAACGGGCGGGAGAGTGCGGATGACTCTGCAGCACCGAATGAGCAAACTCAAGGTCCTCCTCAGCCAGGGTATCAAACTTGTAGAATTTTGCAAACGTGTTTGATCCCGACCAGGTAGCAGCTCGGCAAAGTTGTAAAGCCGAGACCCCTCGGGCAGCCGCCCAAGAAGAGCCCACCTTCCTCGTGGAATGGGCTTTTACTGATTTAGGATGCGGCAGTCCAGCCGCAGAATGTGCAAGTTTAATCGTGGAGCAGATCCAGCGAGCAATAGTCTGCTTAGAAGCAGGAGCACCCAGCTTGTTGGGTGCATGCAGGATAAACAGCGAGTCAGTCTTTCTGACTCTAGCCGTCCTGGAAACATAGATTTTCAGGGCCCGGACTACGTCCAGCAACTTGGAGGCCTCCAAGTCCCGAGTAGCCGCAGGCACCACAATAGGTTGGTTCAAATGAAACGCTGATACCACCTTAGGGAGGAATTGGGGACGAGTCCTCAATTCTGCTCTGTCCATATGGAAGATCAGATAGGGGCTTTTACAGGACAAAGCCGCCAATTCTGACACCCGCCTAGCCGAAGCCAAGACCAAAAGCATGACCACTTTCCACGTGAGATATTTTAATTCCACAGTCTGAAGTGGCTCAAACCAATGTGATTTTAGGAAATCCAACACAACGTTTAGATCCCAAGGTGCCACTGGGGGCACAAAAGGGGGCTGAATATGCAGCACTCCCTTAACAAACGTCTGAACTTCAGGCAGCGAAGCCAGTTCTTTTTGAAAGAAAATAGACAGGGCCGAAATCTGGACTTTAATGGATCCCAATTTTAGGCCCATAGTCACTCCTGACTGTAGGAAGTGCAGAAATCGACCCAGCTGAAATTCTTCTGTGGGGGCCTTCATAGCCTCACACCAAGCAACATATTTTCGCCATATGCGGTGATAATGTTTTGCTGTCACATCTTTCCTAGCTTTTATCAGCGTAGGAATGACTTCAACCGGAATGCCCTTTTCCATCAGGATCTGGCGTTCAACCGCCATGCCGTCAAACGCAGCCGCGGTAAGTCTTGGAACAGACAGGGCCCCTGCTGTAGCAGGTCCTGTCTGAGAAACAGAGGCCAAGGGTCCTCTGAGATCATTTCTTGTAGTTCCGGGTACCAAGTCCTTCTTGGCCAATCCGGAACGATGAGTATAGTTCTTACTCCTCTCTTTCTTATTATCCTCAACACCTTTGGTATGAGAGGAAGAGGAGGGAACACATAAACCGACTGGTACACCCACGGTGTCACTAGAGCGTCCACAGCTATTGCCTGAGGGTCCCTTGACCTGGCGCAATATCTTTTTAGCTTTTTGTTGAGGCGGGACGCCATCATGTCCACCTGTGGCCTTTCCCAACGATTTACAATCAGTTGGAAGACTTCTGGATGAAGTCCCCACTCTCCCGGGTGGAGGTCGTGCCTGCTGAGGAAGTCTGCTTCCCAGTTGTCCACTCCCGGAATGAACACTGCTGACAGTGCTATCACGTGATTTTCCGCCCATCGGAGAATCCTTGTGGCTTCTGCCATCGCCATCCTGCTTCTTGTGCCGCCCTCTCGGTTTACATGGGCGACCGCCGTGATGTTGTCTGACTGAATCAGTACCGGCTGGTTTTGAAGCAGGGGTCTTGCCTGACTTAGGGCATTGTAAATGGCCCTTAGTTCCAGAATATTTATGTGTAGGGAAGCCTCCTGACTCGACCATTGTCCTTGGAAGTTTCTTCCCTGAGTGACTGCCCCCCAACCTCGGAGGCTTGCATCCGTGGTCACCAGGACCCAGTCCTGTATGCCGATTCTGCGGCCCTCTAGAAGATGAGCACTCTGCAGCCACCACAGCAGAGACAGCCTGGCCCTCGGGGACAGGGTGATCAGCCGATGCATCTGAAGATGCGATCCGGACCACTTATCTAACAGATCCCACTGAAAGATCCTTGCATGGAACCTGCCGAATGGAATTGCCTCGTAAGAAGCTACCATCTTTCCCAGGACTCGCGTGCAGTGATGCACCGACACCTGTTTTGGTTTCAGGAGGTCTCTGACCAGAGATGACAACTCCTTGGCCTTCTCTTCCAGGAGAAACACCTTCTTCTGTTCTGTGTCCAGATTCATTCCCAGGAACAGCAGACGCGTCGTCGGAACCAGCTGCGACTTTGGAATATTCAGAATCCAGCCGTGCTGTTGCAGCACTTCCTGAGATAGTGTTACTCCGACCAACAACTGCTCCCTGGACCTCGCCTTTATAAGGAGATCGTCCAAGTATGGGATAATTATAACTCCCTTCTTTCGAAGGAGTATCATCATTTCGGCCATTACCTTGGTAAATACCCTCGGTGCCGTGGACAGACCAAACGGCAACGTCTGGAATTGGTAATGGCAGTCTTGTACCACAAAACGGAGGTACACCTGGTGAGGTGGGTAAATGGGGACATGCAGGTAAGCATCCTTGATGTCCAGTGATCCTTCTTCCAGGCTTGCAATAACCGCCCTGAGCGATTCCATTTTGAACTTGAACCTCCTTATATAAGTGTTCAAGGATTTCAAATTTAGAATGGGTCTCACCGAACCGTCTGGTTTCGGTACCACAAACATTGTGGAATAGTAACCCCGTCCCTGTTGAAGGAGGGGAACCTTTATTATCACCTGCTGGAGGTACAGCTTGTGAATTGCCGCCAGCACTACCTCCCTGTCCGGGGGAGTAGCTGGCAAGGCTGATTTGAGGTAACGGCGAGGGGGAGACGTCTCGAATTCCAGCTTGTATCCCTGAGATACCACTTGTAGAACCCAGGGATCCACCTGTGAGCGAACCCACCGGTCGCTGAAGTTCCAGAGACGGGCCACCACCGCACCTGGCTCCACCAGTGGAGCCCCAGCGTCATGCGGTGGATTTAGTGGAAGCAGGGGAGGATTTTTGTTCTTGGGAACTGGCTGTATGGTGCAGCTTTTTCCCTCTACCCCTGCCTCTGGGCAGAAAGGACGCGCCTTTAACCCGCTTGCCTTTCTGGGGCCGAAAGGACTGTACCTGATAATACGGTGCTTTCTTAGGCTGTGAGGGAACCTGAGGTAAAAATGTCGACTTCCCAGCTGTCGCTGTGGAAACGAGGTCCGAGAGACCATCCCCAAACAATTCCTCACCCTTGTAAGGCAAAACCTCCATGTGCCTTTTAGAATCCGCATCACCTGTCCACTGCCGAGTCCATAATACTCTCCTGGCAGAAATGGACATTGCATTAATTCTAGATGCCAGCCGGCAAATATCCCTCTGTGCATCTCTCATATATAAGACTACGTCTTTAATATGCTCTATGGTTAGCAATATAGTGTCCCTGTCAAGGGAATCAATGTTATCAGACAGGGAATCAGACCACGCTGCTGCAGCACTGCACATCCATGCTGAAGCAATAGCAGGTCTCAGTATAGTACCTGAGTGTGTATATACAGACTTAAGGATAGCCTCCTGCTTTCTATCCGCAGGCTCCTTTAAGGCGGCTGTATCCTGAGACGGTAGTGCCACCTTTTTAGACAAGCGTGTGAGCGCTTTATCCACCCTCGGGGATGTCTCCCAACGTACCCTGTCCTCTGGCGGGAAAGGGTACGCCATCAGTAACTTTTTAGAAATCACTAGTTTTTTATCAGGGGAAGCCCACGCTTCTTCACACACTTCATTTAACTCATCTGATGGGGGAAAAACCACTGGTTGCTTTTTCTCCCCAAACATAATACCCTTTTTAGTGGTACCTGGGTTAATGTCAGAAATGTGCAACACATTTTTCATTGCCGTAATCATGCAACGGATGGCCCTAGTGGAATGTACATTAGTCTCGTCGTCGTCGACACTGGAGTCAGACTCCGTGTCGACATCTGTGTCTGCCATCTGAGGTAGCGGGCGTTTTTGAGCCCCTGATGGCCTTTGAGACTCCTGGGCAGGCACTGGCTGAGAAGCCGGCTGTCCCACAGCTGTTATGTCATCGAACCTTTTATGTAAGGAGTTGACACTGTCGGTTAATACCTTCCACATATCCATTCACTCTGGTGTCGACCCCGCAGGGGGTGACATCACATTTATCGGCACCTGCTCCGCCTCCACATAAGCCTCCTCATCAAACATGTCGACACAGCCGTACCGACACACCGCACACACACAGGGAATGCTCTGACTGAGGACAGGACCCCACAAAGTCCTTTGGGGAGACAGAGAGAGAGTATGTCAGCACACACCACAGCGCTATAATTACAGGGATTTACACTACACAAAGTGATTTTCCCTATAGCAGCTATACAATACAGTTTTGCGCCTAAATTTAGTGCCCCCCCTCTTTTTTACCCTTTGAGCCTGGAAACTGCAGGGGAGAGCCTGGGGAGCTGTCTTCCAGCGGAGCTGTAAAGAGGAAATGGCGCCAGTGTGCTGAGGGAGATAGCCCCGCCCCCTTTTCGGCGGGCTTCTCCCGCTCTTTTATTAATATTATGGCAGGGGATTTTTACACATATATAGTTTATTAGACTATATTATGTGTTGTTTTGCCAATTTAAGGTACTCTAATTGCAGCCCAGGGCGCCCCCCCCCCAGCGCCCTGCACCCAATAGTGACCGGAGTATGTGGTGTGCATAGGGAGCAATGGCGCACAGCTGCAGTGCTGTGCGCTACCTTAATGAAGACCGGAGTCTTCAGCCGCCGATTTCCAGGACGTTCTTCTTGCTTCTGGCTCTGCAAGGGGGACGGCGGCGCGGCTCCGGGACCGGACGACCGAGGCTGGGCCTGTGTTCGATCCCTCTGGAGCTAATGGTGTCCAGTAGCCTAGAAGCCCAAGCTAGCTGCAAGCAGGTAGGTTCGCTTCTCTCCCCTAAGTCCCTCGTAGCAGTGAGTCTGTTGCCAGCAGATCTCACTGAAAATAAAAAACCTAATAAATACTTTCTTTACTAGAAGCTCAGGAGAGCCCCTAGTGTGCAACCAGCTCGAGCCGGGCACAGATTCTAACTGAGGTCTGGAGGAGGGGCATAGAGGGAGGAGCCAGTGCACACCAGTAGTCCTAATTCTTTCTTAGAGTGCCCAGTCTCCTGCGGAGCCCGTCTATTCCCCATGGTCCTTACGGAGTTCCCAGCATCCACTAGGACGTCAGAGAAATATATATATATATATATATATATATATATATACATACATATACAGCGCAGAGATGGTGCGGCACGCCAATGATTTGCAGACCGATTCAATATGAGAGACGTTTCAATGCCTTTTAATAGTGTGGCATTTTAATCAGGTAATACGAAAGTAATTAAAACTTCTAACCTTAAGTAGGTAAATATCACCCAGTGTGGTGCCAATCCGTAGCGGGACTGTACACCTGGCGGCAGCGCATTCATAATGACGTAATGACGCTGTGTAAAGACGCATCAGCTGTCACGTGTAATATCCATCACCATAGTAACATTTAAACATATACAACAATACAGACATAAACACACTCATATTAAGGCAGAGGGGTAAATTTACTAAGCTCCCGATTTTGACCGAGATGCCGTTTTTTCATTAAAGTGTCATCTCGGTAATTTACTAAGCAATAATCACGGCAGTGATGAGGGCATTCGTAATATTTTGAAGTCCTAGGAAAAAAATCACGAATGAATACACCATCGGTCAAAACGCGGCTGTTTAAGTATGAATCTCGGTAATTTACTAAGAAGTGCAAAGCAAAAAACAAACAAACACTGCCGTGAAAAATTACAACTCGTAAAAAAGTGCTAAAAAAAAACAGACCTGCTTTTTTTTCCCGTGATTGGATAGGCATGCAGGGATCCATGAGATCCGTGCATGTATATCAGTGGGAAGGGGTGGGAAAGTTGTTATTTTATTAAAAAAAATTGCGTGGGGTCCCCCCTCCTAAGCATAACCAGCCTCGGGCTCTTTGAGCCGATCCTGGTTGCAGAAATATGGTGAAAAAATTGACAGGGGTTCCCCCATATTTAAGCAACCAGCATCGGGCTCTGCGCCTGGTCCTGGTTCCAAAAATACGGGGGACAAAAAGAGTAGGGGTCCCCCGTATTTTTAAAACCAGCACCGGGCTCCACTAGCTGGACAGATAATGCCACAGCCGGGGGTCACTTTTATATAGTGCCCTGCGGCCGTGGCATCAAAAATACAACTAGTCACCCCTGGCCGGGGTACCCTGGGGGAGTGGGGACCCCTTCAATCAAGGGGTGCCCCCCCCCAGCCACCCAAGGGCCAGGGGTGAAGCCCGAGGCTGTCCCCCCCCATCCAATGGGCTGCGGATGGGGGGGCTGATAGCCTTTGTTGTAAAAGAAAAGATATTGTTTTTAGTAGCAGTACTACAAGTCCCAGCAAGCCTCCCCCGCATGCTGGTACTTGGAGAACCACAAGTACCAGCATGCGGCGGAAAAACGGGCCCGCTGGTACCTGTAGTACTACTACTAAAAAAATACCCAAAAAAACACAAGACACACACACCGTGAAAGTATAATTTTATTACATACATACACACATACATACATACTTACCTTATGTTCCCACGCAGGTCGGTCCTCTTCTCCAGTAGAATCCAAGGGGTACCTGTTGAAGAAATTATACTCACGAGATCCAGGGGTCCAGGGTCCTCGGGGAATCCAGGTGTAATCCACGTACTTGAAAAAAATAACAAAACGGACACCCGAGCCACGCACTAAAAGGGGACCCATGTTTGCACATGGATCCCCTTTTCCCGACTGCCAGAAACCCACTCTGACTGATGTCTAAGTGGGTTTCTTCAGCCAATCAGGGAGTGCCACGTTGTAGCACTCTCCTGATCGGCTGTGTGCTCCTGTACTGAGTGACAGGCGGCACACGGCAGTGTTACAATGTAGCGCCTATGCGCTCCATTGTAACCAATGCTGGGAACTTTCTGCTCAGCGGTGACGTCACTTTAGGTCAACCGCAGGGCAGAAAGTTCCCAGCATTGGTTACAATGGAGCGCATAGGCGCTACATTGTAACACTGCCGTGTGCCGCCTGTCACTCAGTACAGGAGCACACAGCCGATCAGGAGAGTGCTACAACGTGGCACTCCCTGATTGGCTGAAGAAACCCACTTAGACATCAGTCAGAGTGGGTTTCTGGCAGTCGGGAAAAGGGGATCCATGTGCAAACATGGGTCCCCTTTTAGTGCGTGGCTCGGGTGTCCGTTTTGTTATTTTTTTCAAGTACGTGGATTACACCTGGATTCCCCGAGGACCCTGGACCCCTGGATCTCGTGAGTATAATTTCTTCAACAGGTACCCCTTGGATTCTACTGGAGAAGAGGACCGACCTGCGTGGGAACATAAGGTAAGTATGTATGTATGTGTGTATGTATGTAATAAAATTATACTTTCACGGTGTGTGTGTCTTGTGTTTTTTTGGGTATTTTTTTAGTAGTAGTACTACAGGTACCAGCGGGCCCGTTTTTCCGCCGCATGCTGGTACTTGTGGTTCTCCAAGTACCAGCATGCGGGGGAGGCTTGCTGGGACTTGTAGTACTGCTACTAAAAATAAGAATTTACTTACCGATAATTCTATTTCTCGGAGTCCGTAGTGGATGCTGGGGTTCCTGAAAGGACCATGGGGAATAGCGGCTCCGCAGGAGACAGGGCACAAAAAGTAAAGCTTTAGGATCAGGTGGTGTGCACTGGCTCCTCCCCCTATGACCCTCCTCCAAGCCAGTTAGATACTGTGCCCGGACGAGCGTACATAATAAGGAAGGATTTTGAATCCCGGGTAAGACTCATACCAGCCACACCAATCACACTGTACAACCTGTGATCTGAACCCAGTTAACAGTATGATAACAGCGGAGCCTCTGAAAAGATGGCTCACAACAATAATAACCCGATTTTTGTAACTATGTACAAGTATTGCAGATAATCCGCACTTGGGATGGGCGCCCAGCATCCACTACGGACTCCGAGAAATAGAATTATCGGTAAGTAAATTCTTATTTTCTCTATCGTCCTAGTGGATGCTGGGGTTCCTGAAAGGACCATGGGGATAATACCAAAGCTCCCAAACGGGCGGGAGAGTGCGGATGACTCTGCAGCACCGAATGAGAGAACTCCAGGTCCTCCTTAGTCAGGGTATCAAATTTGTAGGATTTTACAAACGTGTTTGCCCCTGACTAAATAACCGCTCGGCAAAGTTGTAAAAGCCGAGACCCCTCGGGCAGCCGCCCAAGATGAGCCCACCTTCCTTGTGGAATGGGCATTTACATATTTTGGCTGTGGCAGGCCTGCCACAGAATGTGCAAGCTGAATTGTATTACACATCCAACTAGCAATAGTCTGCTTAGAAGCAAGAGCACCCAGTTTGTTGGGTGCATACAGGATAACAGCAAGTCAGTTTTCCTGACTCCAGCCGTCCTGGAACATATTTTCAGGGCCCTGACAACATCTAGCAACTTGGAGTCCTCCAAGTCCCTAGTAGGTGCAAGGCACCACAATAAGCTGGTTCAGGTGAAACACTGACACCACCTTAGGGAGAGAACTGGGGACGAGTCCGCAGCTCTGCCCTGTCCGAATGGACAAACAGATATGGGCTTTTTTGAGAAAAAACCACCAATTTGACACTCGCCTGGTCCAGGCCAGGGCCAAGAGCATGGTCACTTTTCATGTGAGATGCTTCAAATCCACAGATTTGACTGGTTTTAAACCAATGTGATTTGAGGAATCCCAGAACTACGTTGAGATCCCACAGTGCCACCGGAGGCACAAAAGGGGGTTGTATATGCAATACTCCCTTGACAAACTTCTGGACTTCAGGAAACTGAAGCCAATTCTTTCTGGAAGAAATCGACAGGGCCGAAATTTGAACCTTAATGGACCCCAATTTGAGGCCCATAGACACTCCTGTTTGCAGGAAATGCAGGAAACGACCGAGTTGAAATTTCTTTGTGGGGCCTTCCTGGCCTCACACCACGCAACATATTTTCGCCACATGTGGTGATAATGTTGTGCGGTCACCTCCTTTCTGGCTTTGACCAGGGTAGGAATGACCTCTTCCGGAATGCCTTTTTCCCTTAGGATCCGGCGTTCCACCGCCATGCCGACAAACGCAGCTGCGGTAAGTCTTGGAACAGACATGGTACTTGCTGAAGCAAGTCCCTTCTTAGCGGCAGAGGCCATAAGACCTCTGTAAGCATCTCTTGAAGTTCCGGGTACCAAGTCCTTCTTGGCCAATCCGGAGCCATGAGTATAGTTCTTACTCCTCTACGTCTTATAATTCTCAGCACCTTAGGTATGAGAAGCAGAGGAGGGAACACATACACCGACTGGTACACCCACGGTGTTACCAGAACGTCCACAGCTATTGCCTGAGGGTCTCTTGACCTGGCGCAATACCTGTCCCGTTTTTTGTTCAGACGGGACGCCATCATGTCCACCTTTGGTATTTCCCAACGGTTTACAATCATGTGGAAAAAACTTCCCGATGAAGTTTCCACTCTCCCGGGTGGAGGTCGTGCCTGCTGAGGAAGTCTGCTGCCGTGATGTTTTTCCCACTGGATCAATACCGGCTGACCTTGAAGCAGAGGTCTTGCTAAGCTTAGAGCATTATAAATTTACCCTTAGCTCCAGTATATTTATGTGGAGAAAAGTCTCCAGACTTGATCACACTCCCTGGAAATTTTTTCCTTGTGTGACTGCTCCCCAGCCTCTCGGGCTGGGCTCCGTGGTCACCAGCATCTAATCCTGAATGCCGAATCTGCGGCCCTCTAGAAGATGAGCACTCTATAACCACCACAGGAGAGACACCCTTGTCCTTGGATAATAAGAATTTACTTACCGATAATTCTATTTCTCGGAGTCCGTAGTGGATGCTGGGGTTCCTGAAAGGACCATGGGGAATAGCGGCTCCGCAGGAGACAGGGCACAAAAAGTAAAGCTTTTCCAGATCAGGTGGTGTGCACTGGCTCCTCCCCCTATGACCCTCCTCCAGACTCCAGTTAGGTACTGTGCCCGGACGAGCGTACACAATAAGGGAGGATTTTGAATCCCGGGTAAGACTCATACCAGCCACACCAATCACACCGTACAACTTGTGATCTAAACCCAGTTAACAGTATGATAACAGAGGAGCCTCTGAAAGATGGCTCCCTAAACAATAACCCGAATTAGTTAACAATAACTATGTACAAGTATTGCAGATAATCCGCACTTGGGATGGGCGCCCAGCATCCACTACGGACTCCGAGAAATAGAATTATCGGTAAGTAAATTCTTATTTTCTCTATCGTCCTAGTGGATGCTGGGGTTCCTGAAAGGACCTTGGGGATTATACCAAAGCTCCCAAACGGGCGGGAGAGTGCGGATGACTCTGCAGCACCGAATGAGAGAACTCCAGGTCCTCCTTTGCCAGGGTATCAAATTTGTAGAATTTTACAAACGTGTTCTCCCCTGACCACGTAGCTGCTCGGCAGAGTTGTGGAATGGGCCTTAACAGATTTAGGCTGTGGCAGGCCTGCCACAGAATGTGCAAGTTGAATTGTGTTACAAATCCAACGAGCAATCGACTGCTTAGAAGCAGGCGCACCCAACTTGTTGGGTGCATACAGTATAAACAGCGAGTCAGATTTTCTGACTCCAGCCGTCCTTGAAATGTATATTTTTAAAGCTCTGACAACGTCCAACAACTTGGAGTCCTCCAAGTCGCTTGTAGCCGCAGGCACTACAATAGGCTGGTTCAGGTGAAACGCTGATACCACCTTAGGGAGAAAATGCGGACGCGTCCGCAGCTCTGCCCTATCCGAATGGAAAATTAAATAAGGGCTTTTATAAGATAAAGCCGCCAGTTCAGATACTCTCCTGGCGGACGCCAGGGCCAGTAACATAGTCACTTTCCATGTGAGATATTTCAAATCCACATTTTTTAGTGGTTCAAACCAATGGGATTTGAGGAAATCTAAAACTACATTTAGATCCCACGGTGCCACCGGAGGCACCACAGGAGGCTGTATATGCAGTACTCCTTTGACAAAAGTCTGGACCTCAGGAACTGAGGCCAATTCTTTTTGGAAGAATATTGACAGGGCCGAAATTTGAACCTTAATAGATCCCAATTTGAGACCCATAGACAATCCTGATTGCAGGAAATGTAGGAAACGACCCAGTTGAAATTCCTCCGTCGGAGCACTCCGATCCTCGCACCACGCAACATATTTCCGCCAAATGCGGTGATAATGCTTCGCGGTGACTTCCTTTCTTGCCTTAATCAAGGTAGGAATGACTTCTTCTGGAATGCCTTTTCCTTTTAGGATCTGGCGTTCAACCGCCATGCCGTCAAACGCAGCCGCGGTAAGTCTTGGAATAGACACGGTCCCTGCTGAAGCAGGTCCTGTCTTAGAGGTAGAGGCCACGGATCGTCCGTGACCATCTCTTGAAGTTCCGGGTACCAAGACCTTCTTGGCCAATCCGGAGCCACTAGTATCGTTCTTACTCCGCTTTGCCGTATGATTCTCAATACCTTTGGTATGAGAGGCAGAGGAGGAAACACATACACCGACTGGTACACCCAAGGTGTTACCAGCGCGTCCACAGCTATTGCCTGCGGATCTCTTGACCTGGCGCAATACCTGTCCAGTTTTTTGTTGAGGCGAGACGCCATCATGTCCACCATTGGTCTTTCCCAACGGTTTATTAGCATGTGGAAAACTTCTGGATGAAGTCCCCACTCTCCCGGGTGAAGATCGTGTCTGCTGAGGAAGTCTGCTTCCCAGTTGTCCACTCCCGGGATGAACACTGCTGACAGTGCTATCACGTGATTCTCCGCCCAGCGAAGGATCCTGGCAGCTTCTGCCATTGCACTCCTGCTTCTTGTGCCGCCCTGTCTGTTTACATGGGCGACTGCCGTGATGTTGTCCGACTGGATCAACACCGGTCTTCCTTGAAGCAGAGGTTCCGCCTGGCTTAGAGCATTGTAGATTGCTCTTAGTTCCAGAATGTTTATGTGAAGAGACTTTTCCAGGCTCGACCACACTCCCTGGAAGTTTCTTCCTTGTGTGACTGCTCCCCAGCCTCTCAGGCTGGGGTCCGTGGTCACCAGGATCCAATCCTGTATGCCGAATCTGCGGCCCTCCAATAGATGAGCCCTCTACAACCACCACAGAAGAGATACCCTTGTCCTTGGAGACAGGGTTATCCGCAGGTGCATCTGAAGATGCGTGCATTGATGTACAGACACCTTTCCTGGTTTTAGGAGATTCCTGACCAGGTCGGATAACTCCTTGGCTTTTTCCTCGGGAAGAAAAACCTTTTTCTGAACCGTGTCCAGAATCATCCCTAGGAACAGCAGACGAGTTGTCGGCATTAATTGGGATTTTGGAATATTCAGAATCCATCCGTGCTGCTTTAGCACCTCTTGAGATATTGCTAATCCCATCTCTAGCTGATCTCTGGACCTTGCCCTTATTAGGAGATCGTCCAAGTATGGGATAATTAATACGCCTTTTCTTCGAAGAAGAATCATCATCTCGGCCATTACCTTTGTAAAGACCCGAGGTGCCGTGGACAAACCAAACGGCAGCGTCTGAAACTGATAGTGACAGTTTTGTACAACGAACCTGAGGTACCCCTGGTGTGAGGGGTAAATTGGAACGTGGAGATACGCATCCTTGATGTCCAAGGATACCATAAAGTCCCCTTCTTCCAGGTTCGCTATCACTGCTCTGAGTGACTCCATCTTGAACTTGAACTTCTTTATGTACAGGTTCAAGGACTTCAGATTTAGAATAGGCCTTACCGAGCCATCCGGCTTCGGTACCACAAAAAGAGTGGAATAATACCCCTTCCCTTGTTGTAGAAGAGGTACCTTGACTATCACCTGCTGAGAGTACAGCTTGTGAATGGCTTCCAAAACCGTCTCCCTTTCGGAGGGGGACGTTGGTAAAGCAGACTTCAGGAAACGGCGAGGTGGATCTGTCTCTAATTCCAACCTGTACCCCTGAGATATTATCTGCAGGATCCAGGGATCTACCTGCGAGTGAGCCCACTGCGCGCTGTAATTTTTGAGACGACCACCCACCGTCCCCGAGTCCGCTTGAGAAGCCCCAGCGTCATACTGAGGCTTTTGTAGAAGCCAGGGAAGGCTTCTGTTCCTGGGAAGGAGCTGCCTGTTGCTGTCTCTTCCCTCGACCTTTGCCTCGTGGCAGATATGAATAGCCCTTTGCTCTCTTATTTTTAAAGGAACGAAAGGGCTGCGGTTGAAAAGTCGGTGCCTTTTTCTGTTGGGGAGTGACTTGAGGTAGAAAGGTGGATTTCCCGGCTGTAGCCGTGGCCACCAAATCTGATAGACCGACTCCAAATAACTCCTCCCCTTTATACGGCAAAACTTCCATATGTCGTTTTGAATCCGCATCGCCTGTCCACTGTCGCGTCCATAAAGCTCTTCTGGCCGAAATGGACATAGCACTTACCCGTGATGCCAGTGTGCAGATATCCCTCTGTGCATCACGCATATAAAGAAATGCATCCTTTATTTGTTCTAACGACAGTAAAATATTGTCCCTGTCCAGGGTATCAATATTTTCAATCAGGGACTCTGACCAAACTACCCCAGCACTGCACATCCAGGCAGTCGCTATAGCTGGTCGTAGTATAACACCTGCATGTGTGTATATACTTTTTTGGATATTTTCCATCCTCCTATCTGATGGATCTTTAAGTGCGGCCGTCTCAGGAGAGGGTAACGCCACTTGTTTAGATAAGCGTGTTAGCGCCTTGTCCACCCTAGGAGGTGTTTCCCAGCGCTCCCTAACCTCTGGCGGGAAAGGGTATAATGCCAATAATTTCTTTGAAATTATCAGCTTTTTATCAGGGGCAACCCACGCTTCATTACACACGTCATTTAATTCTTCTGATTCAGGAAAAACTATAGGTAGTTTTTTCACACCCCACATAATACCCTGTTTAGTGGTACCTGTAGTATCAGCTAAATGTAACGCCTCCTTCATTGCCAAAATCATATAACGTGTGGCCCTACTGGAAAATACGGTTGATTCGTCACCGTCACCACTGGAGTCAGTGCCTGCGTCTGGGTCTGTGTCGACCGACTGAGGCAAAGGGCGTTTCACAGCCCCTGACGGTGTTTGAGTCGCCTGGACAGGCACTAATTGATTGTCCGGCCGTCTCATGTCGTCAAACGACTGCTTTAGCGTGTTGACACTATCCCGTAGTTCCATAAATAAAGGCATCCATTCTGGTGTCGACTCCCTAGGGGGTGACATCCTCATATTTGGCAATTGCTCCGCCTCCACACCAATATCGTCCTCATACATGTCGACACACACGTACCGACACACAGCAGACACACAGGGAATGCTCCTAACGAAGACAGGACCCACTAGCCCTTTGGGGAGACAGAGGGAGAGTTTGCCAGCACACACCAAAAGCGCTATATATAACAGGGATAGCCTTATAATAAGTGCTCCCTTATAGCTGCTTTATATATATCAAAATATCGCCATAAATTTGCCCCCCCTCTCTGTTTTACCCTGTTTCTGTAGTGCAGTGCAGGGGAGAGACCTGGGAGCCGTCCTGACCAGCGGAGCTGTGAGGAAATGGCGCCGTGTGCTGAGGAGATAGGCCCCGCCCCTTTTCCGGCGGGCTCGTCTCCCGCTATTTAGTGAATCCAGGCAGGGGTTAAATATCTCCATATAGCCTCTGGGGGCTATATGTGAGGTATTTTTAGCCTTTATATTAGAGATGAGCGCCTGAAATTTTTCGGGTTTTGTGTTTTGGTTTTGGGTTCGGTTCCGCGGCCGTGTTTTGGGTTCGACCGCGTTTTGGCAAAACCTCACCGAATTTTTTTTGTCGGATTCGGGTGTGTTTTGGATTCGGGTGGTTTTTTCAAAAAACCCTAAAAAACATCTTAAAACATTGAATTTGGGGGTCATTTTGATCCCATAGTATTATTAACCTCAATAACCATAATTAACACTCATTTTCAGTCTATTCTGAACACCTTACACCTCACAATATTATTTTTAGTCCTAAAATTTGCACCGAGGTCGCTGGATGACTAAGCTCAGCGACCCTAGTGGCCGACACAAACACCGGGCCCATCTAGGAGTGGCACTGCAGTGTCACGCAGGATGTCCCTTCCAAAAAACCCTCCCCAAACAGCACATGACGCAAAGAAAAAAAGAGGCGCAATGAGGTAGCTGTGTGAGTAAGATTAGCGACCCTAGTGGCCGACACAAACACCGGGCCCATCTAGGAGTGGCACTGCTGTGTCACGCAGGATGTCCCTTCCAAAAAACCCTCCCCAAACAGCACATGACGCAAAGAAAAAAAGAGGCGCAATGAGGTAGCTGACTGTGTGAGAAAGATAAGCGACCCTAGTGGCCGACACAAACACCGGGCCCATCTAGGAGTGGCACTGCAGTGTCACGCAGGATGTCCCTTCCAAAAAACCCTCCCCAAACAGCACATGACGCAAAGAAAAAAAGAGGCGCAATGAGGTAGCTGTGTGAGTAAGATTAGCGACCCTAGTGGCCGACACAAACACCTGGCCCATCTAGGAGTGGCACTGCAGTGTCACGCAGGATGTCCCTTCCAAAAAACCCTCCCCAAACAGCACATGACGCAAAGAAAAAAAGAGGCGCAATGAGGTAGCTGACTGTGTGAGAAAGATAAGCGACCCTAGTGGCCGACACAAACACCGGGCCCATCTAGGAGTGGCACTGCAGTGTCACGCAGGATGTCCCTTCCAAAAAACCCTCCCCAAACAGCACATGACGCAAAGAAAAAAAGAGGCGCAATGAGGTAGCTGACTGTGTGAGAAAGATAAGCGACCCTAGTGGCCGACACAAACACCGGGCCCATCTAGGAGTGGCACTGCAGTGTCACGCAGGATGTCCCTTCCAAAAAACCCTCCCCAAACAGCACATGACGCAAAGAAAAATAAAAGAAAAAAGAGGTGCAAGATGGAATTGTCCTTGGGCCCTTCCCACCCACCCTTATGTTGTATAAACAAAACAGGACATGCACACTTTAACCAACCCATCATTTCAGTGACAGGGTCTGCCACACGACTGTGACTGAAATGACGGGTTGGTTTGGACCCCCACCAAAAAAGAAGCAATTAATCTCTCCTTGCACAAACTGGCTCTACAGAGGCAAGATGTCCACCTCATCATCATCCTCCGATATATCACCGTGTACATCCCCCTCCTCACAGATTATCAATTCGTCCCCACTGGAATCCACCATGTCAGCTCCCTGTGTACTTTGTGGAGGCAATTGCTGCTGGTCAATGTCTCCGCGGAGGAATTGATTATAATTCATTTTAATGAACATCATCTTCTCCACATTTTCTGGATGTAACCTCGTACGCCGATTGCTGACAAGGTGAGCGGCGGCACTAAACACTCTTTCGGAGTACACACTTGTGGGAGGGCAACTTAGGTAGTATAAAGCCAGTTTGTGCAAGGGCCTCCAAATTGCCTCTTTTTCCTGCCAGTATAAGTACGGACTGTGTGACGTGCCTACTTGGATGCGGTCACTCATATAATCCTCCACCATTCTATCAATGGTGAGAGAATCATATGCAGTGACAGTAGACGACATGTCCGTAATGGTTGTCAGGTCCTTCAGTCCGGACCAGATGTCAGCATCAGCAGTCGCTCCAGACTGCCCTGCATCACCGCCAGCGGGTGGGCTCGGAATTCGGATTTGGGATTTCGAAGAATGCACAGTTCTTTGCTGTGCTGCTTTTGCCAGCTTGAGTCTTTTCATTTTTCTAGCGAGAGGCTGAGTGCTTCCATCCTCATGTGAAGCTGAACCACTAGCCATGAACATAGGCCAGGGCCTCAGCCGTTCCTTGCCACTCCGTGTGGTAAATGGCATATTGGCAAGTTTACGCTTCTCCTCCGACAATTTTATTTTAGGTTTTGGAGTCCTTTTTTTTCTGATATTTGGTGTTTTGGATTTGACATGCTCTGTACTATGACATTGGGCATCGGCCTTGGCAGACGACGTTGCTGGCATTTCATCGTCTCGGCCATGACTAGTGGCAGCAGCTTCAGCACGAGGTGGAAGTGGATCTTGATCTTTCCCTAATTTTGGAACCTCAACTTTTTTGTTCTCCATATTTTATAGGCAGAACTAAAAGGCACCTCAGGTAAACAATGGAGATGGATGGATTGGATACTAGTATACAATTATGGACGGACTGCCACGGTTAGGTGGTATAAAAAAACCACGGTTAGGTGGTATATAATACAATTATGGATGGACGGACTGCCTGCCGAGTTCCGACACAGAGGTAGCCACAGCCGTGAACTACCGCACTGTACACTGGTTGATAAAGAGATAGTAGTATACTCGTAACAACTAGTATGACACTATGACGACGGTATAAAGAATGAAAAAAAAACCACGGTTAGGTGGTATATATTATAATAATAATCCAATTATGGATGGACGGACTGCCTGCCGACTGCCGACACAGAGGTAGCCACAGCCGTGAACTACCGCACTGTACACTGGTTGATAAAGAGATAGTAGTATACTCGTAACAACTAGTATGACACTATGACGACGGTATAAAGAATGAAGAAAAAACCACGGTTAGGTGGTATATATTATAATAATAATACAATTATGGATGGACGGACTGCCTGCCGACTGCCGACACAGAGGTAGCCACAGCCGTGAACTACCGCACTGTACACTGGTTGATAAAGAGATAGTAGTATACTCGTAACAACTAGTATGACACTATGACGACGGTATAAAGAATGAAAAAAAAACCACGGTTAGGTGGTATATATTATAATAATAATACAATTATGGATGGACGGACTGCCTGCCGACTGCCGACACAGAGGTAGCCACAGCCGTGAACTACCGCACTGTACACTGGTTGATAAAGAGATAGTAGTATACTCGTAACAACTAGTATGACACTATGACGACGGTATAAAGAATGAAAAAAAAACCACGGTTAGGTGGTATATATTATAATAATAATACAATTATGGATGGACGGACTGCCTGCCGACTGCCGACACAGAGGTAGCCACAGCCGTGAACTACCGCACTGTACACTGGTTGATAAAGAGATAGTAGTATACTCGTAACAACTAGTATGACACTATGACGACGGTATAAAGAATGAAAAAAAAACCACGGTTAGGTGGTATATATTATAATAATAATACAATTATGGATGGACGGACTGCCTGCCGACTGCCGACACAGAGGTAGCCACAGCCGTGAACTACCGCACTGTACACTGGTTGATAAAGAGATAGTAGTATACTCGTAACAACTAGTATGACACTATGACGACGGTATAAAGAAAGAAAAAAAAATACCACAGTTAGGTGGTATATATTATAATAATAATACAATTATGGATGGACGGACTGCCTGCCGACTGCCGACACAGAGGTAGCCACAGCCGTGAACTACCGCACTGTACACTGGTTGATAAAGAGATAGTAGTATACTCGTAACAACTAGTATGACACTATGACGGTATAAAGAATGAAAAAAAAACCACGGTTAGGTGGTATATATTATAATAATAATACAATTATGGATGGACGGACTGCCTGCCGACTGCCGACACAGAGGTAGCCACAGCCGTGAACTACCGCACTGTACACTGGTTGATAAAGAGATAGTAGTATACTCGTAACAAGTATGACACTATGACGACGGTATAAAGAAAGAAAAAAAAATACCACGGTTAGGTGGTATATATTGTAATACAATTATGGATGGACGGACTGCCTGCTGAGTTCCGACTGCCGACACAGAGGTAGCCACAGCCGTGAACTACCGCACTGTACTGTGTCTGCTGCTAATATAGACTGGTTGATAAAGAGATAGTATACAATACATACAACAATATACTACTATACTGGTGGTCAGGCACTGGTCACCACTAGTCACACTGGCAGTGGCACTCCTGCAGCAAAAGTGTGCACTGTTTAATTTTAAATTAATATAATATTATGTACTCCTGGGGGCTCCTGCTATAACAACCTGCAGTGCTCCCCAGTCTCCCCCACAATTATTATAAGCTTTGCCTTTTATACATTGATGTGCAGCACACTGGGCTGAGCTGAGTGCACACAGACTGAGTCACACTGTGTGACTGGCTGCTGCTGTGTATCGTTTTTTTTCAGGCAGAGAACGGATATAGCAGAGAACGGATATATTATATTAAAATAAATAAAAGTTAACTAACAACAACTGCACTGGTCACTGTGGTAAACTCTGTCTGACTCTGCACAATCTCTCTCTCTCTTCTAATCTAATTTCTAATGGAGAGGACGCCAGCCACGTCCTCTCCCTATCAATCTCAATGCACGTGTGAAAATGGCGGCGACGCGCGGCTCCTTATATAGAATCCGAGTCTCGCGAGAATCCGACAGCGTCATGATGACGTTCGGGCGCGCTCGGGTTAACCGAGCAAGGCGGGAGGATCCGAGTCTGCTCGGACCCGTGAAAAAAACATGAAGTTCGTGCGGGTTCGGTTTCAGAGAAACCGAACCCGCTCATCTCTACTTTATATAGGTTACATTTGCCTCCCAGGGCGCCCCCCCCCAGCGCCCTGCACCCTCAGTGACTGCGTGTGAAGTGTGCTGAGAGGAAAATGGCGCACAGCTGCAGTGCTGTGCGCTACCTTTAGAAGACTGCAGGAGTCTTCAGCCGCCGATTCTGGACCTCTTCTGACTTCAGCATCTGCAAGGGGGCCGGCGGCGCGGCTCCGGTGACCATCCAGGCTGTACCTGTGATCGTCCCTCTGGAGCTGATGTCCAGTAGCCAAGAAGCCAATCCATCCTGCACGCAGGTGAGTTCACTTCTTCTCCCCTCAGTCCCTCGTTGCAGTGATCCTGTTGCCAGCAGGACTCACTGTAAAATAAAAAACCTAAGCTAAACTTTTTCTAAGCAGCTCTTTAGGAGAGCCACCTAGATTGCACCCTTCTCGGCCGGGCACAAAAATCTAACTGGAGTCTGGAGGAGGGTCATAGGGGGAGGAGCCAGTGCACACCACCTGATCTGGAAAAGCTTTACTTTTTGTGCCCTGTCTCCTGCGGAGCCGCTATTCCCCATGGTCCTTTCAGGAACCCCAGCATCCACTAGGACGATAGAGAAATAGGGTTATCCGCTGATGCATCTGAAGATGCGATCCGGACCATTTGTCCAGCAGATCCCACTGAAAAGTTCTTGCGTGAAATCTGCCGAATGGAATTGCTTCGTAGGAAGCCACCATTTTTACCAGGACCCTTGTGCAATGATGCACTGTTTTTAGGAGGTTCCTGACTAGCTCGGATAACTCCCTGGCTTTCTCTTCCGGGAGAAACACCTTTTTCTGGACTGTGTCCAGAATCATCCCTAGGCACAGCAGACGTGTCGTCGGGATCAGCTGCGATTTTGGAATATTTAGAATCCACCCGTGCTGTTGTAGCAGTATCCGAGATAGTGCTACTCCGACCTCCAACTGTTCCCTGGACTATGCCCTTATCAGGAGATCGTCCAAGTAAGGGATAATTAAGACGCCTTTTCTTCGAAGAAGAATCATCATTTCGGCCATTACCTTGGTAAAGACCCGGGGTGCCGTGGACAATCCAAACGGCAGCGTCTGAAACTGATAGTGACAGTTCTGCACCACGAACCTGAGGTACCCTTAGTGAGAAGGGCAAATTTGGGACATAGAGGTAAGCATCCCTGATGTCCCGGGACACTATATAGTCCCCTTCTTCCTGGTTCGTTATCACTGCTCTGAGTGACTCCATCTTGATTTGAACCTTTGTAAGTGTTCAAAATTTTTTTTAGAATAAGTCTCACCTAGCCTTCTGGCTTCAGTACCATAATATAGTGTGGAATAATACCCCTTTTCTTGTAGTAGGAGGGGTAATTTAATTATCACCTGCTGGGAATACAGCTTGTGAATTTTTTCCCATACTGCCTCCTTGTCGGAGGGAGACCTTGGTAAAGCAGACTTCAGGAGCCTGCGAAGGGGAAACGTCTCGACCTTCCAATCTGTACCCCTGGGATACTACTTGTAGGATCCAGGGGTCCTGCACGGTCTCAGCGCCATGCTGAGAACTTGTCAGAAGCGGTGGAACGCTTCTGTTCCTGGGAATGGGCTGCCTGCTGCAGTCTTCTTCCCTTTCCTCTATCCCTGGGCAGATATGATCTTATAGGGACGAAAGGACTGAGGCTGAAAAGACGGTGTCTTTTTCTGCAGAGATGTGACTTAGGGTAAAAACGGCGGATTTTCCAGCAGTTGCCGTGGCCACCAGGTCCGATGGACCGACCCCAAATAACTCCTCTTCCTTTATACGGCAATACACCCTTGTGCCGTTTGGAATCTGCATCACCTGACCACTGTCGTGTCCATAACATCTTCTGGCAGATATGGACATCGCATTTACTCTTGATGCCAGAGTGCAAATATCCCTCTGTGCATCTCGCATATATAGAAATGCATCCTTTAAATGCTCTATAGTCAATAAAATACTGTCCCTGTCAAGGGTATCAATATTTTTAGTCAGGGAATCCGACCAAGCCACCCCAGCTCTGCACATCCAGGCTGAGGCGATCGCTGGTCGCAGTATAACACCAGTATGTGTGTATATACTTTTTATGATATTTTCCAGCCTCCTGTCAGCTGGTCCTTGAGGACGGCCCTATCTAGACGGTACCGCCACTTGTTTTGATAAGCGTGTGAGCGCCTTATCCACCCTAAGGTGTGTTTTCCAACGCGCCCTAACTTCTGGCGGGAAAGGGTATACCGCCCATAATTTTCTATCGGGGGGAACCCACGCATCATCACACACTTTATTTAATTTATCTGATTCAGGAAAAACTACGGTAGTTTTTTCACATCCCACATAATACCCTCTTTTGTGGTACTTGTAGTATCAGAAATATGTAACACCTCCTTCATTGCCTTTAACGTGTGGCCCTAATAAGGAATACGTTTGTTTATTCACCGTCGACACTGGATTCAGTGTCCCTGTCTGTGTCTGTGTCGACCGACTAAAGTAAACGGGCGTTTTAAAACCCCTGACGGTGTTTTTGAGACGTCTGGACCGGTACTAATTGTTTGTCGGCCGTCTCATGTCGTCAACCGACCTTGCAGCGTGTTGACATTATCACGTAATTCCCTACATAAGCCATCCATTCCGGTGTCGACTCCCTAGAGAGTGACATCACCATTACAGGCAATTGCTCCGCCTCCTCACCAACATCGTCCTCATACATGTCGACACACACGTACCGACACACAGCACACACACAGGGAATGCTCTGATAGAGGACAGGACCCACTAGCCCTTTGGAGAGACAGAGGGAGAGTTTGCCAGCACACACCAAAAACGCTATAATTATATAAGGACAACCTTATATAAGTGTTTTCCCTTATAGCATCTTTTTTATATATTTCTAACGCCAAATTAGTGCCCCCCCTCTCTGTTTTAACCCTGTTTCTGTAGTGCAGTGCAGGGGAGAGCCTGGGAGCCTTCCCTCCAGCCTTTCTGTGAGGGAAAATGGCGCTGTGTGCTGAGGAGATAGGCCCCGCCCCTTTTTCGGCGGCCTCGTCTCCCGCTCTTAACGGATTCTGGCAGGGGTTAAATATCTCCATATAGCCTCCGGAGGCTATATGTGAGGTATTTTTAGCCAAAATAGGTATTCATTTGCCTCCCAGGGCGCCCCCCTCCCAGCGCCCTGCACCCTCAGTGACTGCCGTGTGAAGTGTGCTGAGAGGAAAATGGCGCACAGCTGCAGTGCTGTGCGCTACCTTTAGAAGACTGAGGAGTCTTCTGCCGCCGATTCTGGACCTCTTCTTACTTCAGCATCTGCAAGGGGGCCGGCGGCAAGGCTCCGGTGACCATCCAGGCTGTACCTGTGATCGTCCCTCTGGAGCTGATGTCCAGTAGCCAAGAAGCCAATCCATCCTGCACGCAGGTGAGTTCACTTCTTCTCCCCTAAGTCCCTCGTTGCAGTGATCCTGTTGCCAGCAGGACTCACTGTAAAATAAAAAACCTAAGCTAAACTTTTCTAAGCAGCTCTTTAGGAGAGCCACCTAGATTGCACCCTTCTCGGCCGGGCACAAAAATCTAACTGGCTTGGAGGAGGGTCATAGGGGGAGGAGCCAGTGCACACCACCTGATCCTAAAGCTTTACTTTTTGTGCCCTGTCTCCTGCGGAGCCGCTATTCCCCATGGTCCTTTCAGGAACCCCAGCATCCACTAGGACGATAGAGAAAACAATATCTTTTCTTTTACAACAAAGGCTATCAGCCCACCCATCCGCAGCCCATTGGATGGGGGGGGACAGCCTCGGGCTTCACCCCTGGCCCTTGGGTGGCTGGGGGGGGGGGGACCCCTTGATTGAAGGGGTCCCCACTCCCCCAGGGTACCCCGGCCAGGGGTGACTAGTTGGATTTTTGATGCCACGGCCGCAGGGCACTATATAAAAGTGACCCCCGGCTGTGGCATTATCTGTCCAGCTAGTGGAGCCCGGTGCTGGTTTTAAAAATACGGGGGACCCCTACTCTTTTTGTCCCCCGTATTTTTGGAACCAGGACCAGGCGCAGAGCCCGATGCTGGTTGCTTAAATATGGGGGAACCCCTGTCATTTTTTTACCCATATTTCGGCAACCAGGATCGGCTCAAAGAGCCCGAGGCTGGTTATGCTTAGGAGGGGGGACCCCACGCAATTTTTTTAAAATATTTGACAGTGTTTAATTTAAAAAAAACAAAAAAAATGAACCCCAGCACGGATCACACAGATCCGGCCGAGATTCATTGTAAAAAAGTCGGCAGTGTTTTGCTAATCACTGCCGTAAAAATAGAAAAAAAACCACGAATGACATCGACATCGGAACAAAAGAAAAACCCGAATACGACAGCTTAGTAAATTAGTCGTAATCAATTCAAAAAGTTGCAGTTTTACACTTTCGATGTCATTCGTGATTGAACTTTGACCTGAAACGGGAAAATACGAATCTTAGTAAATTTACCCCAGAGTATCAGACACAATAACTAATATGGCATCATATACCCTAGGCCAAAAATTTCTTATTGAGAAATTTAGAAAGGAATATTACATTAATTAGATCGCGTTTATATGTCATCCTTAGGGTCAGTTGTGTGGTGAGGGACAAGATTTGCTTCTGTTTGGCCACATATTTTATGACTGGCAGCCGCCAGCACTGGTTTTGCCTATTATATTGACCATGAATAATTTGAATTGGTCCTGGACCACCAACACAGGGCACCCCTGCAAGTGTCCCTAGGCACCCCAGGGAGCCACGGCACACAGTTTGGGAACCTCTGGATTAATACCTGAATGTTCATTTAAACCTTTTGGGGCTAATGTCTTTTTCAGCCCTCTTCAGTATACCTAGACCCTATATCCGTGACCATCCTAGGTATCTTCTGGACACTACATCTCTGCTTGTTAAATCGCAAACACTTCCAAGATTGGATAATGACGTATATATGTTCACTATAGACGTGACTAACTTATATACTGTTATACTTCATGATGTAGGTCTGTTGGCAATTAGACGGTTTTTGAATGATCAGCCGTCTTATAATGGTCCAGATGTGTCTTTTGTGGTTGAATTATTACAGCTTATTTTGACCAAATTGTTTTTGCTTTACAATTAGACTTTTTATTTACAGTTAATTGGCTGTGCTATGGGGGTGGCGGTAGACCCCTCATATGCGAATATTTTTATGTTTGATGTTGAGCAGTCAGTATTTTTTTCAAATACATCCAACCAGATAATTTTTTCTGTCGCTACATTGATGACTTATTGATTTTTTGGAAGGGTGATAGTATGGATTTGGTGAATCATACTGACCAACATAATTCCAGTGGGAGTCCTGTAAAATTTACCTATACAAAAAGTCAGAATGAGATTAATTTCCTAGATGTTGCTATTTCTGTGCAAGAAGGTCCATCTGAGAACCGCATCTGAGGGAGTATAATCACTGTTTATCTGGCTGGTCACATAGTCTGCAACCAGATCAGATAACGTACTGCCTAGTGTGGTCGCAAACAATGACCATGCCAGGCAAGTGGTTAAAGAGATATCTGTACACATCACCTTGCCATGTCTTATGATAGGTTCCTGATCTTCAAATTTTCCATCCCAGCAATTCAGCTCAACACACCTTAACATAAAAGACGGTGAATATGTTAAAGTAGGGGCGTAACTAGTATGGTGTGACCAGAGAGGTCACCTAGGGTGCAAGGCTCCATTGTACATAAGATGCATCCATTATTTAATCATTGTACGGCAGGGAGATGATAGTAGTGTGCAAAATCTAATTCAGGAACTCAGTATAAATGAATATAATCTAAAATATACATTTAACAGTAACAATTAGAAATTTGATTATTTGGATCTGATGTTGGAAGTAGACTTTGCCAACAACATTAGTGCACACTCTACCCACTTCTTATCTTGTCACCCACTGTCACCCCTACCTTACTCTGCCTTTCCCTATTCCCCATCACCCACTGCCTCTCCCTGTCACTTTCTGTCTCTTGCTGATACCCACTCCCTATCCCTGTTCCCCTCAGCCTATCGCTGTCATCTCTGCCTCCCCCTGTTTTCCTCTGCCTATTCCTGTAACTCTCTGCCTACTGCTGTCACAAACGTTCTCCTGTGGTCACCCTCTACCTTCCCCTGCCAACCTCTATTTTCCTCTGCAACCCAATCCTTGTCCCTGTCACCCTCTGACTACCCAGTCACCATATGCTTTCCCCTGCCACCCACTGCCTTCTCCAGTCACCCACTGCCTCTGCATGTCACGACCTCTCCATGTCACATTCTGCCTCCTGCTGTCACCATCTGTCTCTCCCTGCCATCCACTGTCTCCTGCTGTTACCCTCTGCCTCTCCCTGCCACCCTCTGCCTGTCCCTGTCGTCCACTGCTTCAACCTTTGGGTGGAGGAGGGGGGACCAGAGTATATTTTTGCAACTGGGCCCACCAGTCACAAGTTCCACCACTGGCCCCACGATTTCTGTTGCCAGCCCTGCCACAGTGACGACCCTGGGGGACTTCCCTTTTTAAAAAAACAACCTAAAAAAGCCAGATTGGAATATGCTGTAATGCATATTGACAGAGCCGCAATGCTTCTGGGGGATATAACATGATGAGTCATAACCGGAGCTCTTTGGCACGACACATCTGCTCTATGTTCACAGATAAAAAAATTAATTCTTCAAATAAAAGAACACCAATACCTACGTGGAGTGGGCTTGGTTATGTTTTGGGGCTGCTTTGCTGTGTCTGGCAATGGGTGCCATGAATCTACATAGAAACATAGAAACATAGAATTTGTCGGCAGATAAGAACCACTTGGCCCATCTAGTCTGTCCCTTATTATTTTTTTTTTATTTTATATTATTTTTTAACACTAACCTTATTTGATCCTTATTTCTTTGTAAGGATATCCTTATGTCTATCCCATGCATGTTTAAATTGCTCTACTGTCTTAGCCTCTACCACCTCTGATGGGAGGCTATTCCACTTGTCCACTACCCTTTCTGTGAAATAATCTGTGCAGGGTACAATGATATAATAATAATAATAATAATAATAATAATAATAATTGTATTTATATAGCGCTCTTTCTCCAATAGGACTCAAGGCGCTTAAGAGATACATAGCATAATATAGTACAGAAAATAATGAAGTACAAAACAGCTTTTCATAAAATACAGAAGCATGGAGATACTAAAGGGACAATTATGGGAATGCTTGAGTAAAAAGGAAAGTCTTCTTTTGTAGGATTCTATAGTTGGGGCCTCTCGCACTGTGCGGGGAAGTGAGTTCCATAAAGTCGGAGCGGCATGACTAAAAGCTCGACCCCCAGATGAATTACGGGAGATTCTAGGTACTACTAAAAGTCCTTCATCTACAGATCGCAGTAATCGAGTGGGGCAGTATTGGGTCAGTAGCTGCTTCAGGTACCTTGGGCCCTGGTCATGTAGTGCTTTGAAACTCAGTAAGCCAATCTTGAAGATGATTCGCCATCTTACAGGCAGCCAGTGAAGGGAGTAGAGTATGGGTGTTATGTGGCTAGAACAGGGCTGGTCAGTTGACAGCCTGGCAGCTGTGTTTTGCACCAGCTGTAAGCGGGGCAATTCTTTTGCTGGGAGACCAAGGTAGAGGGCATTACAGTAGTCTAATCGAGATGATACAAATGCATGGATGACTTTTGGCAGATCATCTGAGAGAATTACCGTATATACTCGAGTATAAGTCGACCCGAATATAAGCCGAGGCACCTAATTCTACCACAAAAACCCGGGAAAACTTATTGACTCGAGTATAAGCCTAGGGTGGGAAATGCAGCTCTAGCCGTACACAGCCCTCAGTGCCAGATATGCCCTCATACTGCCAGATATGCCCTCATACTGCCAGATATGCCCCCACACTGCCAGATATGCCCCCACACTGCCAGATATGCCCACAGTGCCAGATATGCCCCATAGTGCCTGATGTGCCAGATATGCCCTCATGCTGCCACATATGTCCCTCATGCTACCACATATGCCCCTCATGCTGCCACATATGCCCCCTCATGCTGCCAGATATGTCCCCTCATGATGCCAGATATGCCCCCTCATGCTGCCAGATATGCCCCCTCATGCTGCCAGATATGTCCCCTCATGCTGCCAGATACGTCCCCTCATGCTGCCAGATATGTCCCCTCATGATGCCACATATGCCCCCTCATGCTGCCAGATATGCCCCCTCATGCTGCCAGATATGCCCCCTCATGCTGCCAGATATGTCCCCTCATGCTGCCAGATATGTCCCCTCATGATGCCACATATGCCCCCTCATGCTGCCAGATATGTCCCCTCATGCTGCCAGATATGTCCCCTCATGCTGCCACATATACCCCCTCATGCTGCCAGATATGCTCCCTCCCCAAGTGCCAGGTATGCCCCACAGTGTTGTTACTTACCCCTCCGTCGTTCCCGCGCTGTCTTCTGGAGGGACACGAAGCGCACAGCGCGCGGCTCTCCTGTGTCCCTCCTGCATCTTCGGCGGCCGCGGCAGGTCTATTAAAGGAAGTGCCGGTTCGTGATCAGAGGTCACGAACGGGTACTTCCTGTAATAGAACCGCCGCTGCTGCCGCCGGAGATGCAGGAGGGACACAGGAGAGCCGCGCGCTGTGCGCTCCGTGTCCCTCCTTCACACTGCTCTGCCTCTGCCTGTCACTGACTCGAGTATAAGCCGAGGTGGCTTTTTCAGCACAAAAAAAAGTGCTGAAAAAGTCGGCTTATACTCGAGTATATACGGTAAGTGCTTGATTCTGGCCATGTTCCTCAGGTGAAAGAATGAGGATTTGATTGTGGCTGATATATCAAGACTATCATGGCATTTCTGAAGCAAAACTTACTGGCCAGCATCAGAAAGCTGTCTCAGTCACAGGTCATCTAACAGGGTAATGACCCAAAACACACAACTAAAAGCAGGGGCGGATAGGGGTATAAAACCAGACCGAGAAATTTATGGAAGAAGCCCTAATGGTGGTGCAGTAATATAAATTGATACCAGGTAGGCGCTCAAAACCACAGAGACAACCTTAGTAAAAACACAATATTTAATATCATATAATAGTGGGGGTACAGTCTGATGAGGGGGACAGCATCTTTTGCAGCAGTTGTGCCTGAGACCAGGGGTAGATTGGCAGAGCCGGCCATAGGCATATGCAAGCTAGGCAATTGCCTAGGGCATTTGATATGCCTAGGGGCATCATCAGCTTCTGCTGATTAAAATGATATGCGGCATGCCTATATTCTGTATGTAGCATTTCATATGCAGATACAGCCACAGTCTCACACAGTATATAGGCATGCTGCATATCAGTTTAATCAGCAGAAGCTGCTTGTGCATCCTAGCCACATAGCAATGCAAATAAGATGCATTTTCATAAAAAAAGGTGCCCGACGTTAGCATTGATGCAAGGTTTGTGAGGACACATCTGTATCCAAGCAGAGGTCACAGTGTTAGTGGTAGTGTGAGTGCTGTGTGCATGTGAGTGGGTTGGTTGTGCAGTAGTGTTCGGAATATGTGTAAGGAGCATTATGTGTGTCATGTAAAAATGCATTAATAATGTGCAACATATGTGTAAAGGGCCACTATGTGTGTCATTATGTGTATAAGGGCATTAATAATGTGCGGCATATGTGTAACAGGGTACTACTGTGTGTGTGCCATTATGTGTATAGGGTGTCAAAGTCAGAAAAATATCACTATGCACACTGCCATATTTGCACCTCATATGTGTCCCTGCTGCGCATGCGTGCGCTCTCCCGTGCGTGCGCATACTCGCTGTTGCGGGCACCCGCAGGCGCACGGTATGCGCATTTACGGTAGAGATTGTGTGCGTCTAGCGGGCGACTCTTTCGTTACATATTTTCACCATATAATGTATTTTGTAGATTATGGTCCCTTTGATAGAATCTGAAAGTTTGGTTAATGTAGAATGTTCATGGACGGAGAAATCTCTCTTTGTTTGATACGAAGGGTCAGACAGGAGTAATACAGTGGTGTTTAGTATCCATCGGAAGAGTATTTAATTAGCAATATTCCGGTGTTGGTTTGAAGCGAATTAATCGCTCGTGCGAATAGTTATGGACATAAGAAGTTTATGTCCATTTACTATTATTTGCACTTACTTATCCATGCGGCGGGAAACCTAGTTTCCCACCCACCTGAGCAGTTGGAAATTGTCACAGCCCACCTGTACGAATCAACCTATGACCTTTTGTTATAATGCGAGGAGGAATTCCTGTGTCCAATGAACAATGAGATTGTAGGGACCATTGAATCGTATTGTGTGTGGGGCATAAATAGACAAGCCGATCATATCCAGCTCTCACTCTTCAACGGTTCTCATTGCTGATAATCGGGAGCTGGATGTCCAGAGGCGCATGCGATCGTTCCCATTTGTGCGTAAGTTTTTCTCCGCAATCATATTGTATTTCTTGTTATTGTGGGCCATTTCTCTCTCTCTCTCTTCTCCCCTTTCTCTCTTAATTTTCCTGCAAACGTAATTGTATTATATTGTATTTCCTGTGTAGTTATCTGGTTAGTTAGTCTATGTTATATTGTAGTGTGTGACTTGTATTGTTTTATTCTTTTTGCAAGTAATAACATTCATATAAGGCGTTAGACCCTAAGCATGGTATCTGTGTATTTCTTATAGTGTTAAGTATTCTCAGAGCGTCGGTGACGCTCGAACAGCTTTTAAGTTAATAAGGTTACACTGTGTTGCATCTACACCCTATCTCTACACTAAGGTTTTACTGCATATTACATTGTTTATGGTTTAGATATAAAGGTTTAACATTGTGAGCGTCTGCGCCGCTGGTGATCTCCTTGTGGTCCCGAGCGGGCGCTACGCTAAAGCGAACCATTACGTTAGTCAGCAGCCAATAGCGTGCCTGCCTGTGATCTCTTGGCCGTGAGCGAACGTGACGCTTGAGCGTCTCGACCACGGCTAAGCGATTGTTACGCAACGTGCGTACCCTTACGGTACTCCATACGTGAATAGCGTACAGTGTTCTTAGACCTCATAAAGGGTGTTATATAAGATAAATATTTAGCTTTATCAATTGGCGGCTCGTCCTGTCCTTCACATATCTCTGCTAGGTAATTTCAGCAGACATTATCCATCAGCAAAGGGCGGGAGATCATATTCTTCGCAGTGCTGACGGGATAAGCGTCTGCTTCGCTTAGTAAAGGGTGCCGAGGGAATCCGGAACCGGAGGTAAGAACAACACGCTAGTGTCTTTTAAAACTGTTTTTTTTCTATCTTGCGTACGCACACACGCATATCTGCATTTCTTTTTCGTGTATTTTCATATATCACTCTCCTGTTTGCCATTTTAAATTGATAAAACGTGCTAAGAGAGATTTGTCGCTATTTCATAGTTAAAGTGTAAAAGTAATATTAAGGGATAAAGTGTAAAGCACACACGCAGCTCTACCTAAAGGTACAAGGAGAGATTGGTGTGGGGTTCAGTAGAGGATCGAGGATCATCTACATTGATAAACGTGTACATTGTGTTACGGTGGACATTGGTTTTGTGTACACGTGTCTCTAACAAAGGGCTGAGACTCGCGTATGCAAAGGCCGACGCACGCAGCGTAAATTACGCAACGGAGCGTCTGGGTACGCCCACGTAACTCAAGTCACACGATAGTGTTGATTTTTAACAAGCGAAAAGGTGGCAAGGCGATAAATAGCGCAACAGGCGATAAATAGCGCAACAGGCGATAAATAGCGCAAGTTTATTTTAGTATTCGAAATTTAAATTAACAGATCCTTCTCCAAATTTACAACACATCTGGTCTAAAGAAAATTTCTGCGCAGAAATAGAAATAGAAACAAAAGTGTATATGTGGTGAGTGAGTGTTTGTTTTTACAATTTTGGGGATTGAACCACAGAAATCATCGAGTTCTCGTGAAGGTACTAGAGATGTGCACTTGAAATTTTTCGGGTTTTGTGTTTTGGTTTTGGGTTCGGTTCCGCGGCCGTGTTTTGGGTTCGACCGCGTTTTGGCAAAACCTCACCGAATTTTTTTTGTCGGATTCGGGTGTGTTTTGGATTCGGGTGTTTTTTTTTAAAAAAACACTAAAAAACAGCTTAAATCATAGAATTTGGGGGTCATTTTGATCCCAAAGTATTATTAACCTCAAAAACCATAATTTCCACTAATTTTCAGTCTATTCTGAATACCTCACACCTCACAATATTATTTTTAGTCCTAAAATATGCACCTAGGTCGCTGGATGACTAAGCTAAGCGACCCTAGTGGCCGACACAAACACCGTGCCCATCTAGGAGTGGCACTGCAGTGTCACGCAGGATGTCCCTTCCAAAAAACCCTCCCCAAACAGCACATGACGCAAAGAAAAAAAGAGGCGCAATGAGGTAGCTGTGTGAGTAAGATAAGCGACCCTAGTGGCCGACACAAACACCGGGCCCATCTAGGAGTGGCACTGCAGTGTCACGCAGGATGGCCCTTCCAAAAAACCCTCCCCAAACAGCACATGACGCAAAGAAAAAAAGAGGCGCAATGAGGTAGCTGTGTGAGTAAGATAAGCGACCCTAGTGGCCGACACAAACACCGTGCCCATCTAGGAGTGGCACTGCAGTGTCACGCAGGATGGCCCTTCCAAAAAACCCTCCCCAAACAGCACATGACGCAAAGAAAAAAAGAGGCGCAATGAGGTAGCTGTGTGAGTAAGAAAAGCGACCCTAGTGGCCGACACAAACACCGTGCCCATCTAGGAGTGGCACTGCAGTGTCACGCAGGATGGCCCTTCCAAAAAACCCTCCCCAAACAGCACATGACGCAAAGAAAAAAAGAGGCGCAATGAGGTAGCTGTGTGAGTAAGATAAGCGACCCTAGTGGCCGACACAAACACCGGGCCCATCTAGGAGTGGCACTGCAGTGTCACGCAGGATGGCCCTTCCAAAAAACCCTCCCCAAACAGCACATGACGCAAAGAAAAAAAGAGGCGCAATGAGGTAGCTGTGTGAGTAAGATAAGCGACCCTAGTGGCCGACACAAACACCGGGCCCATCTAGGAGTGGCACTGCAGTGTCACGCAGGATGGCCCTTCCAAAAAACCCTCCCCAAACAGCACATGACGCAAAGAAAAAAAGAGGCGCAATGAGGTAGCTGTGTGAGTAAGATAAGCGACCCTAGTGGCCGACACAAACACCGTGCCCATCTAGGAGTGGCACTGCAGTGTCACGCAGGATGGCCCTTCCAAAAAACCCTCCCCAAACAGCACATGACGCAAAGAAAAAAAGAGGCGCAATGAGGTAGCTGTGTGAGTAAGATAAGCGACCCTAGTGGCCGACACAAACACCGTGCCCATCTAGGAGTGGCACTGCAGTGTCACGCAGGATGGCCCTTCCAAAAAACCCTCCCCAAACAGCACATGACGCAAAGAAAAAAAGAGGCGCAAAGAGGTAGCTGTGTGAGTAAGATAAGCGACCCTAGTGGCCGACACAAACACCGGGCCCATCTAGGAGTGGCACTGCAGTGTCACGCAGGATGGCCCTTCCAAAAAACCCTCCCCAAACAGCACATGACGCAAAGAAAAAAAGAGGCGCAATGAGGTAGCTGTGTGAGTAAGATAAGCGACCCTAGTGGCCGACACAAACACCGGGCCCATCTAGGAGTGGCACTGCAGTGTCACGCAGGATGGCCCTTCCAAAAAACATTCCACAAACAGCACATGACGCAAAGAAAAATTAAAGAAAAAAGAGGTGCAAGATGGAATTGTCCTTGGGCCCTCCCACCCACCCTTATGTTGTATAAACAGGACATGCACACTTTAACCAACCCATCATTTCAGTGACAGGGTCTGCCACACGACTGTGACTGAAATGACGGGTTGGTTTGGACCCCCACCAAAAAAGAAGCAATTAATCTCTCCTTGCACAAACTGGCTCTACAGAGGCAAGATGTCCACCTCATCATCATCCTCCGATATATCACCGTGTACATCCCCCTCCTCACAGATTATCAATTCGTCCCCACTGGAATCCACCATCTCAGCTCCCTGTGTACTTTGTGGAGGCAATTGCTGCTGGTCAATGTCTCCACGGAGGAATTGATTATAATTCATTTTAATGAACATCATCTTCTCCACATTTTCTGGATGTAACCTCGTACGCCGATTGCTGACAAGGTGAGCGGCGGCACTAAACACTCTTTCGGAGTACACACTTGTGGGAGGGCAACTTAGGTAGAATAAAGCCAGTTTGTGCAAGGGCCTCCAAATTGCCTCTTTTTCCTGCCAGTATAAGTACGGACTGTGTGACGTGCCTACTTGGATGCGGTCACTCATATAATCCTCCACCATTCTTTCAATGGTGAGAGAATCATATGCAGTGACAGTAGACGACATGTCCGTAATCGTTGTCAGGTCCTTCAGTCCGGACCAGATGTCAGCATCAGCAGTCGCTCCAGACTGCCCTGCATCACCGCCAGCGGGTGGGCTCGGAATTCTGAGCCTTTTCCTCGCACCCCCAGTTGCGGGAGAATGTGAAGGAGGAGATGTTGACAGGTCGCGTTCCGCTTGACTTGACAATTTTGTCACCAGCAGGTCTTTCAACCCCAGCAGACTTGTGTCTGCCGGAAAGAGAGATCCAAGGTAGGCTTTAAATCTAGGATCGAGCACGGTGGCCAAAATGTAGTGCTCTGATTTCAACAGATTGACCACCCGTGAATCCTTGTTAAGCGAATTAAGGGCTCCATCCACAAGTCCCACATGCCTAGCGGAATCGCTCCGTGTTAGCTCCTCCTTCAATATCTCCAGCTTCTTCTGCAAAAGCCTGATGAGGGGAATGACCTGACTCAGGCTGGCAGTGTCTGAACTGACTTCACGTGTGGCAAGTTCAAAGGGCATCAGAACCTTGCACAACGTTGAAATCATTCTCCACTGCGCTTGAGACAGGTGCATTCCACCTCCTATATCGTGCTCAATTGTATAGGCTTGAATGGCCTTTTGCTGCTCCTCCAACCTCTGAAGCATATAGAGGGTTGAATTCCACCTCGTTACCACTTCTTGCTTCAGATGATGGCAGGGCAGGTTCAGTAGTTTTTGGTGGTGCTCCAGTCTTCTGTACGTGGTGCCTGTACGCCGAAAGTGTCCCGCAATTCTTCTGGCCACCGACAGCATCTCTTGCACGCCCCTGTCGTTTTTTTAAAAAATTCTGCACCACCAAATTCAAGGTATGTGCAAAACATGGGACGTGCTGGAATTTGCCCATATTTAATGCACACACAATATTGCTGGCGTTGTCCGATGCCACAAATCCACAGGAGAGTCCAATTGGGGTAAGCCATTCCACGATGATCTTCCTCAGTTGCCGTAAGAGGTTTTCAGCTGTGTGCGTATTCTGGAAAGCGGTGATACAAAGCGTAGCCTGCCTAGGAAAGAGTTGGCGTTTGCGAGATGCTGCTACTGGTGCCGCCGCTGCTGTTCTTGCGGCGGGAGTCCATACATCTACCCAGTGGGCTGTCACAGTCATATAGTCCTGACCCTGCCCTGCTCCACTTGTCCACATGTCCGTGGTTAAGTGGACATTGGGTACAACTGCATTTTTTAGGACACTGGTGAGTCTTTTTCTGAGGTCCGTGTACATTCTCGGTATCGCCTGCCTAGAGAAGTGGAACCTAGATGGTATTTGGTAACGGGGGCACACTGCCTCAATAAATTGTCTAGTTCCCTGTGAACTAACGGCGGATACCGGACGCACGTCTAACACCAACATAGTTGTCAAGGCCTCAGTTATCCGCTTTGCAGCAGGATGACTGCTGTGATATTTCATCTTCCTCGTAAAGGACTGTTGGACAGTCAATTGCTTACTGGAAGTAGTACAAGTGGGCTTACGACTTCCCCTCTGGGATGACCATCGACTCCCAGCAGCAACAACAGCAGCGCCAGCAGCAGTAGGCGTTACACGCAAGGATGCATCGGAGGAATCCCAGGCAGGAGAGGACTCGTCAGAATTGCCAGTGACATGGCCTGCAGGACTATTGGCATTCCTGGGGAAGGAGGAAATTGACACTGAGGGAGTTGGTGGGGTGGTTTGCGTGAGCTTGGTTACAAGAGGAAGGGATTTACTGGTCAGTGGACTGCTTCCGCTGTCGCCCAAAGTTTTTGAACTTGTCACTGACTTATTATGAATGCGCTGCAGGTGACGTATAAGGGAGGATGTTCCGAGGTGGTTAACGTCCTTACCCCTACTTATTACAGCTTGACAAAGGCAACACACGGCTTGACACCTGTTGTCCGCTTTTCTGTTGAAATACCTCCACACTGAAGAGCTGATTTTTTTGGTATTTTCACCAGGCATGTCAACGGCTATATTCCTCCCACGGACAACAGGTGTCTCCCCGGGTGCCTGACTTAAACAAACCACCTCACCATCAGAATCCTCCTGGTCAATTTCCTCCCCAGCGCCAGCAACACCCATATCCTCCTCATCCTGGTGTACTTCAACACTGACATCTTCAATCTGACTATCAGGAACTGGACTGCGGGTGCTCCTTCTAGCACTTGCAGGGGGCGTGCAAATGGTGGAAGGCGCATGCTCTTCACGTCCAGTGTTGGGAAGGTCAGGCATCGCAACCGACACAATTGGACTCTCCTTGTGGATTTGGGATTTCGAAGAACGCACAGTTCTTTGCGGTGCTTTTGCCAGCTTGAGTCTTTTCAGTTTTCTAGCGAGAGGCTGAGTGCTTCCATCCTCATGTGAAGCTGAACCACTAGCCATGAACATAGGCCAGGGCCTCAGCCGTTCCTTGCCACTCCGTGTGGTAAATGGCATATTGGCAAGTTTACGCTTCTCCGACGACAATTTTATTTTAGGTTTTGGAGTCCTTTTTTTACTGATATTTGGTGTTTTGGATTTGACATGCTCTGTACTATGACATTGGGCATCGGCCTTGGCAGACGACGTTGCTGGCATTTCATCGTCTCGGCCATGACTAGTGGCAGCAGCTTCAGCACGAGGTGGAAGTGGATCTTGATCTTTCCCTAATTTTGGAACCTCAACATTTTTGTTCTCCATATTTTAATAGGCACAACTAAAAGGCACCTTAGGTAAACAATGGAGATGGATGGATACTAGTATACTTATGGATGGACTGCCGAGTGCCGACACAGAGGTAGCTACAGCCGTGGACTACCGTACTGTGTCTGCTGCTAATATAGACTGGATGATAATGAGATGAAATCAATATATATATATGTATGTATATATAATATCACTAGTACTGCAGCCGGACAGGTAGATAATATATTTATTAGGTAATGATGACTGATGACGGACCTGCTGGACACTGTCAGCTCAGCAGCACCGCAGACTGCTACAGTAAGCTACTATACTATAGTAGTAGGTACAAAGAAGAAAAAAAAAAAAAAACCACGGGTAGGTGGTATACAATTATGGATGGACTGCCGAGTGCCGACACAGAGGTAGCTACAGCCGTGGACTAACGTACTGTGTCTGCTGCTAATATAGACTGAATGATTGATAATGAGATGAAATCAATATATATATATGTATGTATATATAATATCACTAGTACTGCAGCCGGACAGGTAGATAATATATTTATTAGGTAATGATGACTGATGACGGACCTGCTGGACACTGTCAGCTCAGCAGCACCGCAGACTGCTACAGTAAGCTACTATACTATACTAGTAGTATGTACAAAGAAGAAAGAAAAAAAAAACCACGGGTAGGTGGTATACAATTATGGATGGACTGCCGAGTGCCGACACAGAGGTAGCTACAGCCGTGGACTAACGTACTGTGTCTGCTGCTAATATAGACTGGATGATTGATAATGAGATGAAATCAATATATATATATATGTATGTATATATAATATCACTAGTACTGCAGCCGGACAGGTAGATAATATATTTATTAGGTAATGATGACTGATGACGGACCTGCTGGACACTGTCAGCTCAGCAGCACCGCAGACTGCTACAGTAAGCTACTATACTATACTAGTAGTATGTACAAAGAAGAAAGAAAAAAAAAAACCACGGGTAGGTGGTATACAATTATGGATGGACTGCCGAGTGCCGACACAGAGGTAGCTACAGCCGTGGACTAACGTACTGTGTCTGCTGCTAATATAGACTGGATGATTGATAATGAGATGAAATCAATATATATATATATATGTATGTATATATAATATCACTAGTACTGCAGCCGGACAGGTAGATAATATATTTATTAGGTAATGATGACTGATGACGGACCTGCTGGACACTGTCAGCTCAGCAGCACCGCAGACTGCTACAGTAAGCTACTATACTATAGTAGTATGTACAAAGAAGAAAGAAAAAAAAAAACCACGGGTAGGTGGTATACAATTATGGATGGACTGCCGAGTGCCGACACAGAGGTAGCTACAGCCGTGGACTAACGTACTGTGTCTGCTGCTAATATAGACTGAATGATTGATAATGAGATGAAATCAATATATATATATGTATGTATATATAATATCACTAGTACTGCAGCCGGACAGGTAGATAATATATTTATTAGGTAATGATGACTGATGACGGACCTGCTGGACACTGTCAGCTCAGCAGCACCGCAGACTGCTACAGTAAGCTACTATACTATACTAGTAGTATGTACAAAGAAGAAAGAAAAAAAAAAACCACGGGTAGGTGGTATACAATTATGGATGGACTGCCGAGTGCCGACACAGAGGTAGCTACAGCCGTGGACTAACGTACTGTGTCTGCTGCTAATATAGACTGGATGATTGATAATGAGATGAAATCAATATATATATATATATGTATGTATATATAATATCACTAGTACTGCAGCCGGACAGGTAGATAATATATTTATTAGGTAATGATGACTGATGACGGACCTGCTGGACACTGTCAGCTCAGCAGCACCGCAGACTGCTACAGTAAGCTACTATACTATACTAGTAGTATGTACAAAGAAGAAAGAAAAAAAAAAAACCACGGGTAGGTGGTATACAATTATGGATGGACTGCCGAGTGCCGACACAGAGGTAGCTACAGCCGTGGACTAACGTACTGTGTCTGCTGCTAATATAGACTGGATGATTGATAATGAGATGAAATCAATATATATATATATGTATGTATATATAATATCACTAGTACTGCAGCCGGACAGGTAGATAATATATTTATTAGGTAATGATGACTGATGACGGACCTGCTGGACACTGTCAGCTCAGCAGCACCGCAGACTGCTACAGTAAGCTACTATACTATAGTAGTATGTACAAAGAAGAAAGAAAAGAAAAAACCACGGGTAGGTGGTATACAATTATGGATGGACTGCCGAGTGCCGACACAGAGGTAGCTACAGCCGTGGACTAACGTACTGTGTCTGCTGCTAATATAGACTGGATGATTGATAATGAGATGAAATCAATATATATATATGTATGTATATATAATATCACTAGTACTGCAGCCGGACATGTAGATAATATATTTATTAGGTAATGATGACTGATGACGGACCTGCTGGACACTGTCAGCTCAGCAGCACCGCAGACTGCTACAGTAAGCTACTATACTCTATAGTAGTATGTACAAAGAAGAAAGAAAAAAAAAAAAAACCACGGGTAGGTGGTATACAATTATGGATGGACTGCCGAGTGCCGACACAGAGGTAGCTACAGCCGTGGACTAACGTACTGTGTCTGCTGCTAATATAGAGTCTAGACTGGATGATAAATTATTGATAATGAGATGAAATCAATATAATATCACTAGTACTGCAGCCGGACAGGTACTATATATATTTATTATGTAATGACTGATGACGGACCTGCTGGACACTGTCAGGTCAGCACAGCACCGCAGACTGCTACAGTAAGCTACTATAGTAGTATGTATAAAGAAGAATGAAAAAAAAAAAAAACACGGGTAGGTGGTATACAATATTATATATATATATATATATATATATATATATTATATACAATTATATATATATATATATATATATATTAAACTGGTGGTGATTGATTATTAAACTGGTGGTCACTTCAGGTCACGTTGCAACTTGCAACTAGTACTCCGAGGCCTAAGCAGACAATCACAAAATATATTATTATACTGGTGGTCAGTGTGGTCACAACAATGGCAGTGTGGCACTGACTCTGGCAGCAAAAGTGTGCACTGTACGTTATATGTACTCCTGAGTCCTGCTCTCAGACTCTAACTGCTCCCCACTGTCAGTGTCTCCCCCACAAGTCAGATAATACACTTACAGTCACACTATCTATTATCTAATCTAGTATAAAATATCACTTCAGCAGCAAGTAGTATAGTAGTATACAGTATAGTAGTACTCCTCCTAATAATGCTCCCCAAAATACTGTGTCTCTCTCTTCTCTAAACGCCAGCCACGTCCTCTCCCTATGACTCTCAATGCACGTGTGAAAATGGCGGCGACGCGCGGCTCCTTATATAGAATCCGAGTCTCGCGATAGAATCCGAGCCTCGCGAGAATCCGACAGCGTGATGATGACGTTCGGGCGCGCTCGGGTTAGCCGAGCAAGGCGGGAAGATCCGAGCCTGCTCGGACCCGTGTAAAAAACCTGAAGTTCGGGCGGGTTCGGATTCAGAGGAACCGAACCCGCTCATCTCTAGAAGGTACATACGTGTAAGTGACACACGTGGTGGCTAGGGAGGCATCTCTGGTTAAACATAAAATTTGAGCATTAGAGTGTAGCGGACCAGGAGGTATAGCAGACCAGGAGGTCAGACCAGGAGGTCGTATAACAGACCAGGAGGTCTAGGTACAAAGAAGTCCGCTATAGAGACAAGGCACAACACCAAGAAGGGTTGGTGCAACACCCATATAGGCCATAAAGCTCAGGCTGAAGGAATTCGCAGCTGCTGAATGTCGATTCCACTGGTTGCTCCGTACATAAGATTAGTTGCTTATGTACTGAACGATTGTACCGCACGTAATTGTGTGCATTAGTTAGTAACCTGACCAGTACCATTTGTGTACAAACCCGGTCATAAACGCTATTTGTACATTCTAACGTGATTTGTGTAATTTTTTTTTTTTTTTTCTCACATGTTCCAGTAAACGAAGGTTAATAGGGGCCCTGGGTCGAGTACGCCAGCACTATATCAGTGTGTGGGCATATTGGTCGGCGTGGGCGAGTGAGTGAGGTGCTCGGTAAACTTCACCGTCAACCTATCTTTGAATACTTTGGTTTTTTGTAAGGGTTCGCTGAAGACCCTGATATAAAGGTCAGAGGTAGAGCAAGCAACACCTGCAAATTATGGGGGCCAGTTGTTCAGGAAGGGGGCGATCAACCTCGGTTCGGGTTGATTCTGTAAACCGACCAGTCGGGTCGGCAAGGTATGTAATGTGTGAAAAATACGGAAGACACACAGAAATTTTATGTGATGAATGGGAGAAAATGACTGTACATGACGGGGAGAAATTCCCAAGAGTAGGCAGCTTCAGCCCAGAAGTGTTGCAAAATTTAAGGAGAAGGATATGTCTCATTAAATCAGCAAAGAGACGAATCCAACATTATGATTATGTTAGGGTCTCCTGCCCTGTGCTGCCACGTCGTCATGGCAACCGGGAGACAAGTGCTAGTGGAGTAACCTGAGCGCAGCTGATACTCCGGTTCGGGTCTTTTGCTGTGCAGTGGTTATAGGCTCTGTGCACGGCAGGGGATCCGGTGCTGGTTTTTGTGCTCACAGTCTGTGAGGTCTGAGTGGGGCGTGGACAGCACCTGCTTTATAAGGCCTCTTTTCAGGGTAAGCAGATGCTGCTGAATCTTTGTTGGTTAGTCAGTTCATGAAAGTTAGCCAGTACTGTGTAGCTTTGTATTTGTTTGTTGCTTACTGCAAATAGGCCTGGGGATTTGGTATTACACTCTGCCAATCCAGACCTAGCAGTAAGACTGGAGTCAGTCGTTTAGCTTGCTGGGGTTCTGTTACTACTCTGTGAACTTAGCAAGTTTGCGGCTGTATTCTAAGACTTGCCTGTCTAATCCTGTCTCACTGTGCTAGGTGTCAGGGGTCAGTTTAGTGGCAGTAAGCTAAAACCTGTGCACTGCAAGTGAGAATTAGGATTGTGGAGATTCTCCTTGTGTCTATCATTCCATCTCTGACCAAGGAGTTTACTGCCACACCCGTTGGTAACCCTTTAGGGTTTTGCTGTTGCCCTTAGCAACAGCATTTCGGGTTCTCTACGTATTAAAACACAACATCTTGCTTTTCCATCTGAGCAGTTCTAATACAAGGGAGATACCCAGTTCCTTAGCCTCTGGGCTTCTCTGTTCACTTTGTGTGTATTTTGTTACCCTATCACCTTCTGTGTACGTTATGTCATATCCCCCAGTTTGTCTGTGAGTCCATCTGTTTTGCATAACAGTTCAAACACCAGTACATTCCTGCAGACACTGGAGTGCATAACAGTTCTGACACCAGTACTTTCCTGCAGGCACTGGTGTGCATAACATATTCAGCAGCCTAATACTCCTGTTGAAATTTTGTGGGAATATGGAGCATACCCCTCAAAATACGTTGCAACAGGTGGTCGATCAGGTGCAGGTCCTGACTCGACAATTTAATGATTTGTCCATTAAAATGCACACCTCCCAGGCTGCTGGCGGAGCTCCCGCAGCAGCAGCACCTGCAGGGGTTAAGGAGCCGAAAGTAAATCTCCCGGATCGTTTTTCTGGAGATCGCTCGCAGTTCTTTTGTTTCAAGGAGAGCTGCAAGCTATACTTCCGGCTTAGGCCTCAGTCTTCTGGGTCGGAGATTCAGCGGGTGGGCATAGTGATTTCCTTGCTACAAGGAGACCCACAGGTCTGGGCATATGGGTTGCAGTCTGACTGTCCGTCGCTTAAAAGTGTTGATGCTTTTTTTACGGCACTGGGCATGTTGTATGATGACCCTGACAAGACGGCCTCAGCCGAGGCTCAGATTTCGATCCTTAAGCAAGGGCGAAGGCCAGTTGAGGTTTACTGTACGGAGTTTCGGAGGTTGGCACATGATACCCAGTGGAATGACCCAGCCCTGAGACACCAGTACCGAAGAGGTCTTTCTAACCAGATAAAGGACCAACTGGTACAATATCCCTTGCCTGATAGCTTGGATCAGCTCATGCAGTTATCCATCCGGGTGGATAGACGGCTGAGAGAGCGTAGGCTTGAAAGGGAGACTGAGATTTCCTTCCTTCCCAAGGGAACCTCAGACTCTGAGGAATTTTCTGAGGAGCCTATGCAGATTGGGGCTACCCGCCTCTCCTCGCGTGAGAAGACGCGGAGGAGACAGCAGGGGTTGTGTTTGTACTGTGGGAATAAAGGTCATGTGGTAGTATCATGCCCAGAAAAGCCGGAAAACTTCAGGGCCTGAGGGTGATGGGAAATATCCTGTCAGGCCAGAAGTCAGAATTTCCCAAGAAGACTTTTATCATTCCGGTGACCTTGAAGATCCTCGGTCAAACTGTCAAGACTGAGGCCTTTGTGGACAGTGGGGCCGACGGGGTTTTTATGGACCGCCAATTCGCCCTGAAACACTCTGTTCCCTTAGTACCCTTGGCATCGGAAATTGAGATTTGTGGGTTAAACGGGGAACCATTATCCCAAGGTAAAATTACCTCTTGCACTAGCCAGATTTCTTTGTTTATTGGAGCCACACACTCTGAAAAATTGTCCTTTTATGTGACTGTCTGTACTTTTGCCCCATTGGTGTTGGGGTTACCCTGGTTAAGGGCCCACAATCCTCAATTTGACTGGGTCTCTGGGGAGATTCTTAGTTGGGGTACTGATTGTTTCAGGAGTTGCTTGAGCCTTCCAGTCAGGCTCTCGCAGCTAAGTTTGCCAGGATTGCCAGGGTGTTATGCAGATTTTGCGGACGTGTTCTCCAAAAAAGTTGCAGAGGTACTACCTCCCCATCGCCCCTATGACTGTGCCATTGATTTGTTGCCAAATGCTAAGCTTCCCAAGAGCAGGTTGTACTCCCTGTCACGTCCTGAGACTCAGGCTATGGCAGAGTACATTCAGGAGAACTTGGCTAAGGGATTTATCAGACCTTCACAGTCTCCAGTTGGGTCGGGGTTCTTCTTCGTGGGTAAAAAGGACGGTTCGTTGCGACCCTGCATCGACTTCAGGGAATTGAACCGTATCACGATTAAAAACTCATACCCACTGCCTCTCATTTCGGTCTTGTTTGACCAGCTTCGTACTGCCACCATTTTTTCTAAGATTGACCTACGCGGTGCGTACAATCTAATCCGAATAAGAGAGGGGGATGAATGGAAGACTGCCTTTAATACCCACTCAGGGCATTATGAATATTTGGTGATGCCTTTTGGGCTCTGTAATGCCCCGGCAGTCTTCCAGGATTTCATGAATGATGTGCTCAGGGAATATTTGGATAGATTCTTAGTTGTATACTTAGATGACATCCTAATCTTCTCCCATTCCCTGGAGGAACATCAGAAGCATGTACGCTTAGTCCTCCAGAAACTCAGAGACCACCGGCTTGGGGCGAAGCTGGAGAAGTGCGAATTTGAAGTTCAGCAAATCGCATTTCTAGGATATATTATCTCCCCAGAAGGTTTCCAAATGGAGGGTTCCAAGGTACAGGCAGTCCTGGATTGGGTGCAGCCCACTAGTTTGAAGGCGCTTCAGCGTTTCCTGGGCTTTGCGAATTTTTATAGACGATTTATCGCTGGATTTTCGTCTATAGTGGCGCCCTTGGTGGCACTCACTAAGAAAGGGGCGGATGTTGCTCACTGGTCTTGTGAGGCTAAAGCGGCTTTTGCCCGTCTCAAACGGGCATTTGTTTCGGCCAAGGTGCTGCGACACCCAGATCCAGAGCGTCCTTTTGTGGTGGAGGTGGATGCCTCTGAGATGGGTATTGGGGCAGTGCTTTCTCAGATGGGAGTGTCTGATAATCGCCTTCATCCCTGTGCTTACTTTTCCCGTAAATTTTCGCCTGCCGAAATGAATTATGACGTGGGTAACCGGGAATTGTTGGCTATTAAGGATGCACTCGAGGAGTGGAGACACTGGCTTGAGGGGGCTAAGTTTGTGGTCTCAATTCTCACTGACCATAAGAATCTGGCATATTTAGAGTCAGCGAAGCGTCTCAATGCCAGGCAGGCACGATGGGCTTTGTTTTTTGCTCGCTTTAATTTTTTGATAACATATCGCCCTGGGTCAAAAAACATCAAGGCTGATGCGCTCTCGCGGAGTTTTGCTCCAATCCAGGAGACCACCGAGGAGCCGTTGCCCATTGTTTCCCCATCATGTATTAAAGTGGGCATTACCCAGGACCTCTTATCATTAGTCCTTAGAGCACAGGAGCAGGCTCCTCCAGACCTTCCGGTAGGTCTTTTGTTTGTGCCTCCTAGGTTAAGACAGCGAGTGTTCCTGGAATTCCATGCCAAGAAGTCGGCAGGTCACCCGGGTATTGCCAGAACTCGGGAGTTGCTATCTAGGGCGGTGTGGTGGCCCTCGGTGGCTAAGGATGTGGATCAGTGGGTTCGGGCATGTGACATCTGTGCCCGAAATAAGACTCCTAGAGGGGTTCCTGTTGGCCCATTACATCCACTCTCTATCCCATCTAAGCCATGGACCCACATTTCAATGGATTTTGTGGTGGACTTGCCCAAATCCTCGGGGATGACAGCCATCTGGGTTGTCGTTGACAGGTTTTCGAAGATGGCGCACTTCGTTCCACTGGTTGGGCTGCCATCAGCCAGACGCCTGTCTGAATTATTTATGCTGCATGTTGTGCGTCTCCACGGGTTGCCACTTGATGTGGTCTCTGACCGCGGATCCCAGTTTGTGGCCAAATTCTGGAGGGCATTTTGTTCCGATCTCCAGATTTCTGTCAGCTTGTCGTCAGGCTACCATCCGCAGTCTAATGGGCAGACTGAAAGGGTGAACCAGTCCTTGGAGCAGTTCCTCAGGTGTTATGTCTCCAAGTGTCAGACTGACTGGGTTGCTCATCTGTCCATGGCGGAGTTTGCCTATAACAACGCGGCTCACTCTGCTACAGGGATCTCTCCCTTCCTTTGTGTGTATGGGCATCATCCTAAGGCCAATTCTTTTGACCCCCTGGACTCCACGCCTGGTGGTTCCTCTGTGGTTTCGGTCCTTAGAGGTATTTGGCGGAAAGTGAAGAAAGCCCTTGTGTCTGTGTCATTAGTGACCAAAAGGATTTTTGATAAGCGGAAAAGACCCTGCAGCTTCAAATTAGGAGACTTCGTCTGGTTGTCTACCAAGAATTTGAAGTTGAGACAGCCATCTCATAAGTTAGGGCCCCGGTTCATCGGCCCTTATAAGATCACCAGGGTTATCAATCCGGTGGCATTTCAGTTAGATCTGCCCCGTTCTTTGGGTATCAATAAAACATTTCATTGTTCCCTTTTAAAACGGGCGATTAGTAATCCTTCTTCCAGTGGAAGACCTTCCCCTCTTCTGATAAGTGGCCAGAGGGAGTTTGCTGTTGAAAGGATTCTTGACTCCAAGGTGGTTCGGGGTCGGCTGTCATTTTTGGTGCACTGGAAGGGGTATGGCCCGGAGGAGCGGTCGTGGGTGCGCAGTTGTGATCTTCATGCCCCCAGACTGATACGCTCTTTCTTCTCGCAGTTCCCCGATAAACCCGGTGGTAGGGGTTCTTTGACCCCTCGTCAGAGGGGGGGTACTGTTAGGGTCTCCTGCCCTGTGCTGCCACGTCGTCATGGCAACCGGGAGACAAGTGCTAGTGGAGTAACCTGAGCGCAGCTGATACTCCGGTTCGGGTCTTTTGCTGTGCAGTGGTTATAGGCTCTGTGCACGGCAGGGGATCCGGTGCTGGTTTTTGTGCTCACAGTCTGTGAGGTCTGAGTGGGGCGTGGACAGCACCTGCTTTATAAGGCCTCTTTTCAGGGTAAGCAGATGCTGCTGAATCTTTGTTGGTTAGTCAGTTCATGAAAGTTAGCCAGTACTGTGTAGCTTTGTATTTGTTTGTTGCTTACTGCAAATAGGCCTGGGGATTTGGTATTACACTCTGCCAATCCAGACCTAGCAGTAAGACTGGAGTCAGTCGTTTAGCTTGCTGGGGTTCTGTTACTACTCTGTGAACTTAGCAAGTTTGCGGCTGTATTCTAAGACTTGCCTGTCTAATCCTGTCTCACTGTGCTAGGTGTCAGGGGTCAGTTTAGTGGCAGTAAGCTAAAACCTGTGCACTGCAAGTGAGAATTAGGATTGTGGAGATTCTCCTTGTGTCTATCATTCCATCTCTGACCAAGGAGTTTACTGCCACACCCGTTGGTAACCCTTTAGGGTTTTGCTGTTGCCCTTAGCAACAGCATTTCGGGTTCTCTACGTATTAAAACACAACATCTTGCTTTTCCATCTGAGCAGTTCTAATACAAGGGAGATACCCAGTTCCTTAGCCTCTGGGCTTCTCTGTTCACTTTGTGTGTATTTTGTTACCCTATCACCTTCTGTGTACGTTATGTCATATCCCCCAGTTTGTCTGTGAGTCCATCTGTTTTGCATAACAGTTCAAACACCAGTACATTCCTGCAGACACTGGAGTGCATAACAGTTCTGACACCAGTACTTTCCTGCAGGCACTGGTGTGCATAACAGATTATTTGCAGTTATGGCAACAGGAGGGTGAAATACAGAGAGGATTGGCTCAGGCGGCGGGATCTGGCCCTATCAGGAAACTGACAGCCACGGCCCCGCCGCCACCATACATATCGGGTGAGAAATTGGTTGCGGAGAATGACGCATCAGGGGGTAACAAACAGGCACTTAGCAACTGTATAAATGTTAAGGATAATGTTAATAAGTTAACCCATGCAAGTATTAACCCGTGCAAGTTGTACCCTGTTTTGAACTTTCCCCAGGAGTGTGATCAAGAGGACGAATCGGCAACAATATCGGCGCTCTCTCTAGCAGCCACTATATCAGAAACGACAGTAGGCACGGCCCAACCCATAAGATTAGTAACAAAGCCCCCTAGCGGAGGGACAGGTGAGGTCGTATCAACGGGTAAGTACGGCACCATACACTATGCTGAAACCATTTCACCACAGACTGTAGAATCTACACAGAATGATGTTGTTAAACTTGCTCCCGTGAGGGTAATAGCAGTCCCAAATGGGAAAACGGACACTACAGGAGTCACTCCTGTTAGGAACATTGCCATGTACAGCCCGTTTTCCCGAATGGAATTAAGGACCATAGTGTCTGAATTCCCTGACCCCAGAAAAGATTTAGTTGCTAGCCAAAAATACATCAGAGACCTAGGAAACACTTTAGAGCCCAATAACAAAGATTGGCAGATATTGCTGAGGGCTTGTTTACCCTCCAATGTCGACGCAGCTCAATTTTTAGCTGACTGTCGATTGGATCAGGATGTACCTCTTACAGATGTGTACAACAAAGAAAATGTAAAAAGAATAAATTTACAGTTAAAGGAGTATTTCCCAGCTGTAGCCAAATGGAATAGAATTTTTTCCATTAAACAAAAAGAGTCAGAAACAGCTGCTGATTATTTTCACCGGGCATTATTAGAAATGGCAAAGTACACTGGCATAGAGGACATTAGGACCAATGCAAACCATCAAGAAGTAGCAGTATCTGTGCTAATGGATGGTTTAAAAGAGGCATTAAAGACCAGGGTACAGACCACACAACCATGTTGGCGAGGTCTGTCGGTGGCTACTTTGAGAGAGGCTGCTATTGATCACGACCGGAATATCACCAGACACAGGGAGTCACAAGGTGATAAGTTAATGTCAGTAAGTATACAGGCCCTGACCACAAAACAGCCTGTGTTTATATCACCAAACCCTGTGGGTAAGTCAAATGTGGTAACATGTTATTTTTGTCATAAACAGGGACACATAGCACGAGACTGTAGAGCGAAAAATTCGCAAAGATCATACCAACCCCCTAGACAACGACACGACACACGACATTGGGAGCAAGGTCCGCAGAGACGGAGTTATGAGCCACATACAGGGGAAACAAAAAGATACCCCCCGAACAGAGACTGGCACGCCTCTGGTAGTTCCCAGCTAACTTCCTCACAAGTAGTTGCTGCCAGCGGGATTCAGGGAGGTCACCATACCCAATAGGTGTGTGGCCATACCTGTAATCTCCAGCCAGAAAAATTGATTGCAAATCTTGGAAGTGAACCCGAGATTGCAATAGATGTAGCTGGTAAAACATTAAACTTTCTTGTAGATACGGGGGCGGCCAAATCAGTGATAAATTCGACAGTGGGCATGAGAACCACTGGTAAGACAATTCCAGCCATAGGAGTAACGGGAGTAGTCCAGCACTACCCTGTTAGCAAACCAGCCGAGATTACAATAGGGCCTTTACATACCAAGCATTCCTTTTTGCTGGCTGCATCGGCACCGACTAATCTCCTGGGAAGAGACTTATTGTGTAAAATGGGGTGCGTCATTTATTGTACTCCTGAAGGTGTATTCTTGGACATACCTGAGAATCACGCTCAGGAAGTGCGAGACATGTTAGACTCCCCATCAAAATTAATGTCACATACCATTATGACAAATAGGACTCCATCCCAAGTAGAAGAAATGACATCCCAGATACCAGAGTCACTTTGGACTAAAGATGGACAGGACACTGGATTAATGGCAAACGTAGCTCCAGTAGTTGTACAAGTAAAAGATGGTAGGATAGCTCCAAAAATCCCACAGTACCCTCTGAAGCCAGAGGTGGAGTTAGGAGTGTATCCCATAATAGAGCGCTTGCTACAACAGGGCATTCTGGTAAGAACGTCCAGCACTGCCAATAGTCCCATCTTCCCTGTTAAAAAGAGTGGGGGGAGGAGTTACAGGCTAGTGCAGGATCTAAGGGGGATTAACAAAATAGTTGAGAGTCAGTTCCCCGTAGTGCCAAATCCAGCTGTCATCCTTATGCAAATCCCTCCCACTGCAAAATTTTTCACTGTTATTGACCTCTGCTCCGCTTTCTTTTCGGTACCTCTGCACCCTGACAGCCAATACTTGTTTGCATTCACATACAGAGGAGTCCAATACACATGGACTCGATTACCACAAGGTTTCATAGACAGTCCAAGTATATTTTCCCAGGCTTTGCATGATTGTTTACAGTCTTTCCAACCAGAGAGTGGATCAGTATTAATACAGTACGTGGATGATCTACTACTGTGTTCTGATTCAGTGGAAGCATCCCTGAAGGATACGAAACAGCTCCTGTTTCATCTTTCAGACACAGGACACAAGGTTTCCAAAGACAAGTTGCAATTATGCCAAACTAAAGTAAAATATTTGGGACACTGTCTAACACAAGGACTGAGACACCTGACCGCTGATAGAATTCAAGCAATTAGAGACATGACTCTGCCACAAACCCAGCAACAGATCAGAACATTTTTAGGAATGTGTGGGTATTGCCGTAACTGGATCCCAGGATTTTCCATTTTGGCATTACCTTTGCAGGAGATGGTTTCCTCAAACAAGCCTGATCGGATTTCGCATACAGACAAGTCCGAGATGGCATTTGAGAGACTTAAACAGTGCCTAACGCAGGCACCAGCATTAGGTATGCCAGACTATGGGAAACCCTTTGAGCTGTACGGAACAGAAAGTGCTGGTTGCGCGGCAGGCGTCTTAAACCAAAAGCACGGTGATGCCAGCAGGCCGGTAGCATACTACAGCGCTCAGCTAGATACGGTAGCGCGATCCCTCCCCACATGCTTGCGAAGCGTTGCTGCGATAGCATTGCTAGTAACGAAAAGCGAAGATGTAGTGCTAGGTCACAACCTCACAATTCATACACCACATGCAGTGTCAGCCTTGCTAAATTCTGCCCAAACCAGGCACGTCTCATCAGCGCGGTTTACAAGATGGGAATTGGCACTAATGGCCCCCGTAAACATCACCATAAGGAGATGCAGCGCATTAAATCCTGCAACATATCTCCCAGGTGTGCCTGGACAGGCACAAAGGGTGGAGGATGAGAGTGGTGGGGAAGGAGAATTTAATACAAAGGAGGACACACATGATTGTATGGAATATTTGAGAGAATTTAATACAAAGGAGGACACACATGATTGTATGGAATATTTGACCCAAAATTTTACTGCAAGGCCTGACATCAGTGACAACCCACTGGAAGATGTAGATCTAACTTTCTACACGGACGGTAGTTGTCACAGACAGTCAGACTCGGGAGACTTGTGTACTGGATACGCAGTCGTAGATGACCAAGGCACCATAGAAGCAGAACCGCTAGGCCCACCTCACTCAGCCCAGGTTGCTGAACTGGTCGCCCTAACCAGAGCATGTGAATTGGCTAAGGGCAAATCAGCCAATATCTACACCGACTCTAGATACGCATTCGGGGTAGGCCATGATTTCGGAGCCCTATGGCGCCTCAGAAATTTCATGACGGCAGCCGGTACACCGGTAGCGCATGCAGCTCACATCAAAAGGCTTCTAACAGCGATACAGGAACCCGACAGAGTGGCTGTTATCAAGTGTAAAGCACACACATATAGCCAAGACCCAGTATCACTTGGTAACAGCCGAGCAGACGAAGCTGCTAAGTTAGCAGCTGGTACCCCCAGACAGACAGACACCACACAACTGATGGTATTTAATACCATCAACACACAGAAGTTGTGTGAAATGCAAAATTTGTGTTCCACACAGGAAAAGGCAGTCTGGAAGGCAAAGGGATATGGCCAGGAGTCCTCAGGACTCTGGACGGATGGACATGGTAAACCGGTGGCCCCCAGAGCATATCTTCCATGTTTAGCTGAGGCAGCTCACGGGCTGACTCATCTGGGCAAGGAAGGAATGTGCAAGTTGGTAAGAGCATATTGGTGCGCCCCAGGATTTTAATCTCATGCAAGTAAGAGAGCAATGTCATGCCTTACATGCTTGAGAAAGAATATCGGAAAGGCAATACCAACAGAACCATCTCATATCCCACCTACAGGCGGTCCTTTTCCGGTAATACAGATTGACTTCATTCAATTACCCCCTTGTCGAAATTTGAAATATGTACTTGTTTGTATAGATGTTTTTTCAAATTGGGTCGAAGCATTTCCTGCGGCCACAAATACCGCTATGTTTACTGCTAAGAAAATTGTGCAGGAATTTGTATGTAGATATGGTATCCCTAGAATCATCGAAAGTGATAGGGGTACCCATTTTACAGGTGATGTCTTTCAAGGAATGTGTAAGTTGATGGGAATTGATAGCAAGCTGCACACTCCATACCGTCCACAGGCGAGTGCGAAGGTGGAAAGAGTGAACAGCACTATTAAAAATAAACTGAGCAAAGTTATGGCAGAAACAGGATTGACATGGCCAGAAGCTTTACCCATTGTACTGTACAGCATCAGAACCACTCCCAGGTCCCCTCTTAATCTGTCTCCCTTTGAAATCTTGTTTGGTCGACAACCGCATGTTATGATTAACCCTCAGGATGATTTGAAGTGTAACAATGAAGTGACTGTAAAATACTTGATTAACATGAGTAAACAGCTAAGGAATCAAAATGATAATTTGAAGTTGGTGATTCCTGATTTACCAGATAGTAATTGTCATGACATTGAACCTGGGGATTATGTAATGATACGGAATTTTCTACGCTCAGGTTGCCTTATTGACAGATGGGAAGGACCATACCAAGTCTTATTGACTAGCACTACAGCATTGAAAGTTGCCGAGAGAGAGACTTGGGTTCATTCGTCCCATTGTAAGAAGGTTGCTGATCCAGAGAGGTCCCGTGATAAGGAACAGACGGTAGAGGAAGTTGTATCACTGGAGTGTCTGTTCCAAAAGGACTGAGGCGGCACCTGAGCATTGAAAATCACAAGATCAAAAGCAGTTGTCGATTCCCTGTTCCCTTTTATTGTTTTTCTCCACTTCCCATCCCCTCTCCCTCAATTATTTTTTCCCCCTTCTCATTCTTCTTCGTTTCCTCCTATAAGATGGACTTGCCCCAAGAGACTGTGATCCGGATTTTCCTGTTGACCATGATGTTGACCAGAGCAGTCTGTTCCGGCGAGGGTACCATGGAGGTCGAGAGAGGTTCTGGAATGGGTTCTGATGACAGAGATGGAGGCGTAGTTTTCCAAGAGCAACCTAATCAACAAGTAAAGGCGAGTATCAGAAAACGATCCGATAACATAGACCATAGAAGGAATTGTGAAGGATTGGTAGCTGAAGAAAACTGTATCTGTAGGCTCTGTGACAATGTGGTTGAGGATGGGTGCATCAAGAAATGCCAATCCAGTTTTAATATCCACATGGACCGGCACCCCTTGAGTGACTATCACTCCTTAGTGGGTAGTGTGTTAAATCAAACAGATTGTTGGGTATGCTCTCAAGTACCTCAAGGTCATAGCAAATCAGGACTAGTACCATTTCCTTTAACGATAGGGGAGGTACTTGAGCTAAAGGGTGGGAGACCGGTGGACAGGAGGTTTAATATCTCCAGTCCTCCTAGTTTGAAGCTCCACCAATATCATGTGGATAGATCCCTAATATGTTTTAACATTACCAATCCCCGAAAGCTGGGAAATTGGGAAGTGTCATGGAGTAACCAAACCATGACCTTTTCATATAGAGCAGATAGAATGCCGACAGATACAGAGCTTATACGCCACATAGCCAGTAGAGAAAAATCTTTCCGATATAGGTATACCCTAGGAAGTAGGATTACGAGAGTTGGAGAGGTATCACCAGGATACTGCGCACATATCGTACAAACTGATACGTGTACTAAACAGATGGGAGCATTAGGGTTAGGAGATTTCACATGGAAGATGTGTAATATGGTTATGTCCTACTCCGTCCCATATGTTCTCCCCGATGATGCATATTTCATATGCGGGAGGAAAGCGTATAAGTGGCTTGCCCCAAACTCTGAAGGATTGTGTTATATTGGAAAAGTACTGCCTGAGGTAATGACTGTATCACATGCCAAAATGAAAGATATTCACCGTGTTGCCCAAGCTCCTTATACTCACACCCACTACGAGCACGTAGTTAAACGGCACCTGATAGAAAGAACAGAGCATCCGGCCTCTGACATGATCCATGAATCCACCGGGATTCAGTTTCTAATCGCGTTAGACATCACTCGCACCGCCAGAGGAGTGTTGAATTATAAATACATATCTGCGCTTGCAAATTTGTTAGACAATATCACAGAAATGTATGATGACACGTTTAGGTATACTGGAAGAGAACTTCAAGCTTATAAAACAGAACTGGTCCAGCATAGAATGGTTCTTAATTATCTCACAGCAGTGACAGGCGGATATTGTGTCACACTGGCAACGCAGTACGGCGTGAAATGCTGCACATATATAACGAATAGTACCGAGGACCCGGTCGAGGTCATAGACCAAAAGATGGACGATATTCTCCAATTGAAGTGGGAATTTCGCAGGAGACACAATCTCACTCTTGCTGCTGTAGGTAATAAGCTGACTGGTTGGGTGTCATGGTTGAACCCGCGAAATTGGTTCTCTGGTTTAGGAGAATGGGCTCAAGGAGTCATAATGAATGTAGGGAAGTTTCTCCTATGTATCTTAGGTGTTGTCATATCCATTGGCTTGATATTTAGATGCGGTCAGGCTTTAATGAAGTGCAAACGAAGTACCAGGGTGATGAGTTTAAGGAGTGAAGAAATTGTAATTCCAATGGATTTGATTTATGACCCAACTGTAGAAACAATGATGTGATGAAAATGCGATTTCTACGGTCCGTTTCTTTCACCTGTTTTTTCTGGTTTTTCCAAGGTAAAAAGACCCACTTTTGACGAGCAATTTGATGATCCTGTATACAGACAACTGATGGATTAAAGAAGAAGTTTTGACAACCTTATACACAGATTTTTGATGAACAATGCCATAGACCCCCAGTTTCCCTAGAAATTTTAAAATTACGCTAGCCCAACACTTTTGTAAGCCTATGGACATTGACAAAGCTTTTTGCCCACACGCCTTTTGGCAAAAGCACAAAGAAGACTGCATTCAACAGACACCGAACAAGACTTCAACCGACAAATGTTCATTAACCTGACATAGAATACCACTGCATTTACCGTAATTATGTCTTTTCTTCATCTCTACAACCTTCAGGTAATTACACACATAGTCGATAGGGAATACAGGCACAGATATCAGCAATCACATATTCCCCCATTCATGTATCATCAACTAAAATGTGCTCCCCATTTTGTTGCAACCAAAATCCGAAAAGAGCTCGGTAAAGTTTGACAGCCCATCCACAGACCCGTACCACGGGATAAGAAGGAATTCAAATGTATACTTCGCAATACCTCGAAGCTTGATTTAAAACACGTACGGCACGATGATACATGACCCCCAAACACGGATTCATACACACATGCTTCTGCTATCTCACTAGGTCATACCCTCTTCACACCTTCTCCTCTCTCCTCCCTTACCCAACCATGGAAATGTATTAACCCCTGACATATATTTTTCTCGTTTTGAAATGTTTTAGGAAGTGGCAGTTATTGTTGACTGCCAAAGGGTGGACTGTCAAAGTCAGAAAAATATCACTATGCACACTGCCATATTTGCACCTTATATGTGTCCCTGCTGCGCATGCGTGCGCTCTCCCGTGCGTGCGCATACTCGCTGTTGCGGGCACCCGCAGGCGCACGGTATGCGCATTTACGGTAGAGATTGTGTGCGTCTAGCGGGCGACTCTTTCGTTACATATTTTCACCATATAATGTATTTTGTAGATTATGGTCCCTTTGATAGAATCTGAAAGTTTGGTTAATGTAGAATGTTCATGGACGGAGAAATCTCTCTTTGTTTGATACGAAGGGTCAGACAGGAGTAATACAGTGGTGTTTAGTATCCATCGGAAGAGTATTTAATTAGCAATATTCCGGTGTTGGTTTGAAGCGAATTAATCGCTCGTGCGAATAGTTATGGACATAAGAAGTTTATGTCCATTTACTATTATTTGCACTTACTTATCCATGCGGCGGGAAACCTAGTTTCCCACCCACCTGAGCATTTGGAAATTGTCACAGCCCACCTGTACGAATCAACCTATGACCTTTTGTTATAATGCGAGGAGGAATTCCTGTGTCCAATGAACAATGAGATTGTAGGGACCATTGAATCGTATTGTGTGTGGGGCATAAATAGACAAGCCGATCATATCCAGCTCTCACTCTTCAACGGTTCTCATTGCTGATAATCGGGAGCTGGATGTCCAGAGGCGCATGCGATCGTTCCCCTTTGTGTGTAAGTTTTTCTCCGCAATCATATTGTATTTCTTGTTATTGTGGGCCATTTCTCTCTCTCTCTCTTCTCCCCTTTCTCTCTTAATTTTCCTGCAAACGTAATTGTATTATATTGTATTTCCTGTGTAGTTATCTGGTTAGTTAGTCTATGTTATATTGTAGTGTGTGACTTGTATTGTTTTATTCTTTTTGCAAGTAATAACATTCATATAAGGCGTTAGACCCTAAGCACGGTATCTGTGTATTTCTTATAGTGTTAAGTATTCTCAGAGCGTCGGTGACGCTCGAACAGCTTTTAAGTTAATAAGGTTACACTGTGTTGCATCTACACCCTATCTCTACACTAAGGTTTTACTGCATATTACATTGTTTATGGTTTAGATATAAAGGTTTAACATTGTGAGCGTCTGCGCCGCTGGTGATCTCCTCGTGGTCCCGAGCGGCCGCTACGCTAAAGCGAACCATTACGTTAGTCAGCAGCCAATAGCGTGCCTGCCTGTGATCTCTTGGCCGTGAGCGAATGTGACGCTTGAGCGTCTCGACCACGGCTAAGCGATTGTTACGCAACGTGCGTACCCTTACGGTACTCCATACGTGAATAGCGTACAGTGTTCTTAGACCTCATAAAGGGTGTTATATAAGATAAATATTTAGCTTTATCAAGGGGCACTTAAAATGTGCAGCAAATGTGTACGGGGGCACTATGTGTGTCATTATGTGTATAAGGGCATTAATAATGTGCGGCATATGTGTAAGGGACATTATGTGTAAAAGGCCATTAATAAAGGTTGTCATAATGTGTAAGGTGCATTATGTTTATAAGGACATTAATGTGTCTTATATGTGTTAGGGGCATTACTGTGTGGAATTGTGTATAAATGCATTACTAATGTGTGGCATTATGTGTATAAGATGCTCTACTATGTGGCGTTGCATATAGAAAGGGCACTACTGTGTCGTCTAATGTGAATAAAGAGCAATAAGGTGTGGTGTAATGTGAATAAGGAGCAATTCAGTGTGATGTAATGTGAATAAGGGGCTCTACTGTGAGGAGAAACGTTTATAAGGTAAAGTGATACTACTGTGGGATGTAATATGAATTATGGACACTATCGCAAGATAAAATATGAATAAAGTTGCAGTACTGTGTGGCGTAATTGGAATTGGGGTTACTATTGTGTGGCCATGCCCCTTCCCAGCAAGAAGATGCCCCTTTTTGGGGTGTGAGTCAAATGTGCGAACTGTTCCTATTTAAAATAAAGGGGGTACAAGGACTGCTATGGGTGAGGGGTGATGGTGCTGGGAAAGACGTGCAAGGTCAGAGGCAGAACCAGCGGTGGTGCTAGGGGGCACCAGCCAAAATCTTGCCTAGGGCATCATATTGGTTAGGACCGGCTCTATAGATTGGGAACTAAAAGTGGCCCTGTACAAATCTAACTCTCTCTGCACATGTTATATCTGCCACACCTGCAGTGCACATGGTTTTGCCTATCTGCTAACAAAATTGCTGCTACGATCAACTGAATTACCCCCTATATGTCGTGCAGTCATGGTACCTGTAACTCTGCATAACCATCTTGTAGTGTTGTACTTCCAATCTGTGATTTCCAAAATTTTTCATTGCATGCTACCTTCTAATGTGCTTCATGTCATATGAACAACGTGATGTGGAGTACACACAGGCGTTGTTCATGATAGTTGCACAGTGTGTAAGCCAGGACACGCTATTTCACCACCGGAAGGACAGTTAGATGATTTACGTGGTGTTCAGTTGTGTACCCAGGTTTGGTTTCCCTAGAAATGAGTATACTGAATATAGTTTAACAGAATGAGTAAGGACAAGCCCTAATAACAGTGGTTAATATTGCAGCAACATTGTGCTGGGTCTTGGATTCGATTCCAACACTATCTGTATAGATCTTGTATGTTCCTCCTGTTTCCACATGGATTTCCTGAGACTTCTTTTTCTCTGTACAGTTACTATAACCAGGGCCGGCCCGCCTGTTACGCGGGGTACGCGCACGAGTAAGGCTCCACAGTGAGGAGGGCACTGGCAGCCTGGACCACGCTCCCAGCCCATGCTGCATACCACCCAGGGGCGGATCCAGGAAAAAATGACAGGGGGGCACCTTGTGCACGCCTTCGGCATGCGGTCCCATGAAGGTGCGCGTGGCCTCACAACAAGGGCAGTAGGAGGAGGAAGGGGGGATATGGAGGGTAGGGCAGCAGTGAGGGGGTCTCCTCCATATGGAAGGCCAATAGTGGGGGGGGGGTGTTATTCTACAGAGGGGAGGGAAGCACCAACTGGCTATATATACACACACACAGTAATACAGTTACATACATACATTATGTGTGCTTAATTATAAAAACGTCCAGACTGACAGAAGTTGATCCAAGAGTTCAATAAAGACTATATTCCTCTGAGCTTAAATGCACCCGGCTAATTATATTCAAAAGTCACCAGTAATTATGTCCAAATATCTGTGTGTATCAGAATCAAATGGTCACAGGTATCTTACTCACTCTGTCCCTTATGCTTATAGTGAGGGACCTATTTACAGGTACGAGGAGTTTGTGCAGCCCGAGCGTCCCCGGGTATGCACAGTCTGAATAGCTGATATTCACTACCTGCAGACCGGGACGGTATCCTGGAATCGGCTGGCGGCTTCTATCTGTGCGGCTGAATGTATTAGCGCTGGTGGGAAGCTTCCGTCTGAGCCGCAAGCAGCTTCAACAGGCGGGTTGTCTCTCCTGATGGTCCTGTTCAAAACAGCCAGACACTAAGCCGCTCCAGCCAGCAGAAATCTGTCCACCGCGGCACTGACATGCCTCCCACTGGCTCCCAGCTACTAACACACTGGCCGCCGCTGCAGCGTACTGTGATGAGTCAGTCTGACTCATTAGTACTGCTGCCGTCGCCACTAGACCCTTTATCGCGGCGGGCGCCAGTGAACTGCACTGTCTGCTCCGCCGCTTCTTTTTTCAAGGGACTGTTTTTTTGTTTTTAAGTGCCAGACATGACAGGGGGGGCACGGGCCCGCGTGCCCCCCCCCTGGATCCGCCACTGATACCACCAGTTCAAGCAGTGGCGTCTCCTGCGCGAGGAGCGCCAGCTAGTGAGGGATACTGCCTGACGATGAGTGACAGGCCGGCACCCATAGTTGTAAGTGACAGTAGACAGTATGAGGACTGAGGCGTGTGCAGCACGGCTGTCAACAGAGCTTGAAAAGTGCGCGGGAGCCACATTGCCACTGTGTTCTGTGACCAGCTCAGACATCCCACCTGTGAAGGGGAGTAGGGTCACCAGTCAGCCGGGGAAAGCGAGAGCCTGCAGATGCACAGGCACCATGCTGACCTCCGTGCTTCTCCGTCTGCTGCATCGTGCTCTCTTACTGCTGCTGCATGGAGCTGTCACTCCGTGCACAGGTACAGAGATTTTCTCCCAAACTTTGCGGACTTCTCCCATGTTAGTGTCAGGACTCAGGAGGCAGTGCATGTTTTCTATGTGTCACCTACTGTCTCCCTGTCATCCCAGCCTCCTTAGTCACCCACAGTCTCCCTGTCACCCCAGCCTCCTCAGTCACCCACTATCTCCCTGTCACCCCAGCCTCCACAGTCACCCACTATCTCCCTGTCACCCCAACCTCCCCTGTCACCCCAGCCTCCTCAGTCACCCACTATCTCCCTGTCACCCCAACCTCCCCTGTCACCCACTAACTCCCTATCACCGCAGCCTCCTCAGTCACCCACTATCTCTATCACCTTTGCCACCAGTCACGCACTTTCTCCCTGTCACCGACAATCTCCCTGTACCCCTGTGGGTACTATCATGTGGCCACGCCTCTTCCTTGTGAGAACACACCTCTTTTAAAATTTGATCTCATCAAGGGGCGATAAATTCTAAATTCACTTGCCGAAAAAAATTAAGCTCCGGCCCGGCCCTGACTATATCCAGTGGTACAAGTAGAAATATTTTCTTAGTGGTACTGAGTGCCGAAAAATGGGCGTGGTCCCGTGTTGTTAGGGGGCGTGGTCACATGCTGATAGTGGGAGTGGGGCCACACGACAGCATCTATTTTTGGGGGAATCTGGAGGCAAGGCTAAAAATATATAGCAATGCCTCAACTATAATAGAAATATATAGTGATACCTCCAGTATAATAGAAATATATAGTAATGCCCCCAATTTAATAACAATATATAGTAATGCCTCCATTATAACAGGAAAATACAGCCACTGTCGCACTCCCAGTAACCCTGACAAAGTGGAAGGAGCCATCATGCTGCCAAGCACCATTGTCTTGTTGCTTTGTGGCATATTATAACTGTGGTAATGGCAAAGTGTTTGGCAAATGGTATTGCGTACCCGCTGCCAAATTCTTAAGGGTACTCTGTACCCGAGCGTATTCGCATACTTGCACCGCTGACTATATCCCCCACTAACAACACTCATCTGTTTTGGAAGGCTGATTCCTGGGAGTGCAGCAGCAGGGGAGACGTTTTCTTGGAACAGTCCAATACTTTCTCAGATGTAGAAATTGCACATTCCAGCATGCCTTTGGATCTGAAAAACAAGAAGTGATGTCAGTGCTCACTAATCACAGATTTGCCCAAGAGTGGGGAGAAGCATAGGAGTGTATCTAGAGAGAAGGGGGGCCCAGCCATCGCCGGGCTATAGCTATACCTAGTGGAGCTAATGGAGGATGAGAGAAATGCAGCAAAGTCCACTTGACCTGCAAGGGAGCACATGAGCCACTGGCGATTGACTATTGTGAAGAAGGGAGCTGCAAAGGGAGCTGATGCCATTACTTAGAGAAAGATTCAATGAGGAGGATTGTAAACCATTAGAAAAAGAATTTAGTGTAACTGTTAAAGCTGCCAATCATGCTGAAGAGCTGTCATTTTGACCAGGTGAGCTTTTAGGATACTAGGGAGGACTGCCAAAGTCACAAAGGAAAATGGCATTCACAGAGGACAATCTGTCAGGCAGCAAGATGCAACAGGTGGTGAGAAAGCTGTTAGAGGGGGGTTGGGTACGAAATCCCGACAGTCAAAAGACCAAGAGCGGGATCCCGACAGACAGAATACCAACACATCCCGGTAAGTATTATTAGCCTAATTCTAACCCTCCCCATCCGCAGCCTAACCTTAATCCCCCCATACCTCAGCCTAACCCTAACCTCCCCCTCCCGCAGCCTAACTTTAACCTCCCATAGCTCCTAAACCTAACCCCAACCCCATTACTTACCTCCGGGATGTGTCTGGATTCTGACTGTCCAGACCCTGCTGTTGGTCTTCTGACTGTTGGTATACCGACTGCCTGTATTTAAACTGCATTCCGTTAGAGGTCTTGAATGAGTTCCAAGCGAGTCAACTCCAATTCAGAGGTCCAAAGGAAGTCCAGCTGAAATCCAGAGATTGTCTGTTCTAGACTATCTAGACTGTCTACAACTGCCTTGACTATACATCCTCTTATCTTCTACACACTTTTGTGTCCATTATCATACCTCCCAATTTTACCATATGAAGGACCATTGCATTGCGAAGCCGCACCCATCAGGGGAAAACGGGTGTGGCTTTGCGGAAAGGGGCGTGGCTTTGTGATAATGCTGCGATCGCAAGCCATGGCCCCCGCATGCGCACAGCATCTATTCACAAGCAAAGCAGCAAGTGCAGGAGTCTCCCAACTGCCTCCCCCCCACCCACCACCGCGGGACACTGCTGCGCGCGAATGGGAGAGTGGGACAGTCCCCAAAAAATGGGACTGTCCTGCAAAAATCGGGACAGTTGGGAGGTATGCATTATTACTGACGGTACTACTATCCACACTATATTAAGAGAGCAACACGTCTTCAATACTCTTATTTATAAAGGGAATCAGTCTTTATCATTGTCTGTGTCACAGTTTAATCCACCATTAAAAGTTGCCTTTCCATTTCCTAGTGTTTTTCCGAATAGGACAGAGCTAGGCAATGGTTTTCTCTCTGCACAACAGATGTTTAACATTGCAAGCCAAAAGCGTTTCCAGAGTGCCACCCCCATTACAACATATGCAAATATATATTTTTGTATTGATGTTTTACCATTGTTAGGGGATTTCAATTGTTATTGTGCCCCAATCTCCTGTTTAAAGTGATGGGAGATCACAGGGGCGATATTCAATCGATTCCTGTTATCATGTTGATTGCGCCCATTAGTGTCGGGTTTAGCCGCGTAAAGCAGCTAAACCTGACTAAACTAATGGGCGCAATACCAAAAAGTGTCGTTTGGGCACCCAAACTGGTAATTTTTCACACATTTCAGCTCGCACCTCCGGGGGTGAAACTGAAATGTCAGCGTCGGCAGGCGATCGTGCCCGAATGGAGCTACAATTGAATAGCTCCATTGGGTGTCATCTGCTGGCTGTCTGCGCAAATTACATTTGAATTCCACCCTTAGTCCCCGAAAAAAACCTCCACCTATATTTTGTTATATTGTCTGCATTTTCTTTTTGAACATAATATAGTTTTATCATTATTTAACTGTGTTCTCCCATAATTTCCTATAAGAGTATTAGGTTGCAAATATTAAGCTGTACAATACCAATCTTTACTAAATACATCATTAATTAAGGCAGGCACTTGCATAGACATGCTTTGTGTGAAGTTTTACACATTTTCTTACATGCACAGTTGCAAATAAAAATAAAATTGCTCAGCTGTGAACATCGGTATTGTGTGAACCTATGAGTCAGGCCCATAGTTTGGTCACAGTCTAAAATGAGGCGCTGTAGCTAATATATTAGTATATAAGTGATATAGATAAGTGATCTGCAAATCAGTCCGCATGTTATATATTTAGGCCCTCATTCCGAGTTGGTCGGTCGCAAGGCGAATTTAGCAGAGTTGCTCACGCTAAGCCTACGCCTACTGGGAGTGAATCTTAGCTTCTTAAAATTGCGACCGATGTATTCGCAATATTGCGATTACTAACTACTTAGCAGTTTCAGAGTAGCTCCAGACTTACTCTGCCTGTGCGATCAGTTCAGTGCTTGTCGTTCCTGGTTGACGTCACAAACACACCCAGCGTTCGCCCAGGCACTCCCACCGTTTCCCCGGCCACTCCTGCGTTTTTTCCGGAAACGGTAGCGTTTTTAGCCACACGCCCCTGAAACGCCGTGTTTCCGCCCAGTAACACCCATTTCCTGTCAATCACATTACGATCGCCGGAGCGAAGAAAAAGCCGTGAGTAAAAATACTTTCTTCATAGTAAAGTTACTTGGCGCAGTCGCAGTGCGAACTTTGCGCATGCGTACTAAGCGGATTTTCACTGCGATGCGATGAAAAAGAACGAGCGAACAACTCGGAATGAGGGCCTTAATCTGAACCCCTTGTTCTCTTGTCCTATTATTTACTAAAGTTGCACTCCCAAGTGACTAGTCCCTGTATACACAGTGTCATTAAGCAGAGCTCAGAGGGCATGACGTTGACATGGCACATGGGGGATGTGAGCAGGAGAACCAATCACCCATATAGTTAGCCAACCTGCTCTAGTTGTCAACTAGACTGAAAACGAACTCCACTTGACTCATTATGGGTGAATCTATGGTTATAGAGCAGGGGTGGGTAATTATTTCAGCTGAGGGCCACATACAAAATAGCAGCTCCCCCCACTTACCAAAAATATAGGGACGTGCTTCATGTGGAAGGGGTGTGGGCAAAAAATAATACAGATTCATATTAGGCTGCACAATAGTCTCCATTATTCAAATTGCGCCACACAGCGCCACTTACACACATTACATTACACCAGGTAGAGCCCCTTTTACACAGTATGGAAGGTAGAGCCCCTTTTACACATTACAGCAGGTAGAGCCTTTTACACATTAACATTTTATTTAGGATAATTATTGCGCAGCAAGCAAATTATCCAGTGTCTTATGGCCCCTGGGGAAAGGTATGACACAGTGACAGAACACGGGGAGGGGGGGGGGGTGACAGTGACAGAACACGGGGAGTGTGACACAGTGACAGAACACGGTGGGGGTGACACGTGACAGAACACGGGGTGTGTGACACGGTGACAGAACACGGTGGGGGTGACACGGTGACAGAATACACGGGGGGGGGGGGTGACACGGTGACAGAACACGGGGCGGTGACACGGTGACAGAACACGGGGGGGTGACACGGTGACAGAACACGGTGGGGGTGACACGGTGACAGAACACGGGGGGGGGGGTGACACGGTGACAGAACAAGGGGGGGGTGACACGGTGACAGAACACGGGGGGTGTGACACGGTGACAGAACACGGGGGGGTGACACAGTGACAGAACACGGGGGGGGGTGACACAGTGACAGAACACGGTGGGTGTGACACGGTGACAGAACACGGTGAGGGTGACACGGTGACAGAACACGGGGGTGTGATACGGTGACAGAACACGGGGGGGTGACAGTGACAGAACATGGGGGGTGTGATACGGTGACAGAACACGGAGGGGGGGTGACAGTGACAGTACATGGGGGGGTTATACGTGACAGAACACGGGGGTGACATGGTGACAGAACACGGGGGGGTAACAGTGACAGAACACGGGGGGGTGACAGTGACAGAACACTGGGGTGTGACACAGTGACAGAACACGGGGGGGGGGGTGACATAGTGACAGAACATGGGGGTGACATGGTGACAGAACACGGGAGGGGTTGGTACAGCGAGAGCTAAAGATCTCTCCCCCAAACCTAAAAACAGACTGACGCCACTGCCCGCACACACAAATATACGCACACTATCACACACACACAGACACACACACACCCCTTTCTTTCTCTCACTCACCTTTCCCATTAACTTTACTGATCTGGCTGGCAGTGGCAGGAAGGATTGATCTGGAGCAGTCTGTCTCTTGTCCTGTGTAGCTCCGCCCCCTGAGGTCCCGTGTAGCACCGCCCCCTCCTCGGCACGTAACTTCGCCCCTTTTCGGCTGAACCCAGCCGTTGTCACTGGGGACTCTGGAGGAGGAGGAGGAGGCTGCTACAACGCAGCAGCAGCAGGGGAGAGAGGCGCCGCCGGCAGCTTGGAGGTACTGCAGCTCAGAGCAATGACAAGCAGCTCAGCCGGTCGGGCCGCTTGTCATTGCTCGCTGGTGGGAGGCAGTGGGCCGGACAGGATCGGTTTGCGGGCCGCATCTGGCCCGTGGGCCGTATTTTGCCCACCCCTATTATAGAGAATAGTATAGGACTATAGGATCAAAAATAAAGGTTGAACTCGATAGACAACTTGTCTTTTTTTAACCTCACTAACTATCTTACTATGTTACTCCTTTTCAGGTGCGCTGGATCTGAAGAAAGATGTGTGCCTTTCAAAATTATTATTATTAACAAAGCAGGAGTGGCCATGCTTCAGGGGTTATCTGACAGTCAGGGGCATAGCCAGAACTTCGTAGGCCCCAAAGCATGTCCCAATGATTTAAGAGAGACTGCAGGAGTTGTTAATTTAATGCCCCATAATAGGGCCCTTGTTAATTTTTTGAACTATAGTAATGTCTTAGTTACTGTTATGCCCCATAGTAGTGCCTAAGGGAGTCATTCTGAGTTGATCGCATGGTAGCTGTTTTTAGCTACTGTGCGATCAGATAGTCGCCGCCTATGCGGGAGTGTTATTTTGCATAGCAAGGCTGTGATCGCTTGTGCAGCTGAGCTATGCAAAAACATTTTGTGCAGTTTAGTAGTAGGTCTTGACTTACTCGCCCACTGCGATCACTTCAGCCTGTCAGATCCCGGAATTGACATCAGACATCCTCCCTCCAAACGCCTGGACATGCCTGCGTTCGGATCACCACTCCCCGAAAACGGTCAATTGACGCCCGGATCCGCCTCCTGCCTATCAATCTTCTTGCGGCCGCCGCTGCAAAGTCTTTCTTCGTAGTTCTTGTGGTTGCCCAGCAACGGCCGTCGCCGGGTAATGACGTGCCTGCGCATTGCGGCTGCAATGCATGCACAATTCCGACCCGATCGCACGGTTGCGAAAAAGTGCAGCATGCGACCGGGTCGGAATGACCCCCTTAGTTTGTTTTATGAACCATCGTAGTGTCCTAGTTCACATTATGTCACAGTGTAGGGATGCCAGTACACATTATGCAACATAGTATCCCCAATTCACATTATGACATACAGTGTCCGCAGTTCATATTATACCACATTATAATGCCCTCAGTCCAGTTAATGTTATGCCACATTACAATGAGCAGGTCCAGGGGCATAACTAGATACATTGTAGGCTCAAAGGAAAACTTTTATAAGGGCCCCTATGCATACCTCCCAACTGTCCTGAATACAGCGGGACAGTCCCACTAACTGGACACTGTCCTGCTGTCCCACTCACGGGCTGCAGTGTCCCGTGGGCGGGGGGGCAGTTGGGAGAACCAGTGATCCCCGCTGCTCTGCAGAGCAGACGGTGATTACTGAATAGATGCTATGCGCATGGCATCTATCAGTGCACGGAGTAGAGCCAGGGGATGCCCAGCCGCTCAGGGTGTTCTGGGCGTGCTCCCAAAATAATGAAAACGGGGGTCACAGCGCTAGGCCCGCCCCTCAGTCTGAGGCCCCACCCCCTTTCCGCCCACGGTTGTGCCTTCGGCACGGCATGTCCCGAGTGTATACACTCGAAAGTTGGAAGGTATACCTTATGTACCACACAATGGTGAAAAATTTATATAACACATGTAACTGTGACAAGGAAGGTGGCCCCTCTCAGCTTTGGGCCCCTAGCAGCTGCTCTCCCTGCACCTATGGTAACCAGGCCCGGCGACAGGGGGGGTCAAAGGGGACACCCGTCCCGGGCCCCGTCATTGTGAGGGGCCCCAAGGTCCAGCGGTGGCAGCATATCATAATAAATGTACATAATTCTATAACTTGCGGCACCGCACCAGCCGCGTGCGGCCCGCTGTGTGGTTGAGTTGTTGTTTTTTGCGGCAGCACCCCCCCATCCCCCCAAGCCGTGTGGTCACCCCCTCAGTGCACAGCCCCAGCCAGGTCAGCTGTCAGCCTGAGCCAGCCAGTCCCCGGCCGTGCTGTATGCTGTGCAGTGCACTGACGTTGCACCAGTCACACACGATGACGCCCGTCCGGACCGCCCCTCCTCTTCGAGTCCTCACCGCACGCCTCCCTGTCTCTGCTGTGTGAGCTGTAAGGAGCCGGAGCGCCAAGCAGGAGTGGCCCAGGACAGTACTGCGGGATTCTGAGCCTGGTCAATTAGCGGCGCCGGCGGCTGTGTGTTGCTGCTGGTAAAGCTCTCCAACTCCAGAATGTTTAGGGATTTGGGTTTGGTTTGGGGCTTTGGGATTGGTTTGGGTTGGGTTGCGGGCAGGCAGCCACATTATGCATGCAGCATTCTGCACATATAGATGCATCTGCATGCATGCATGTCAGATGAGATCAGAGCAGAATGTCTGTGTGGTGGTGACTGGTCTTTCAGGCTCATCTGCTGCTCAGCACAGACAGTACAAAATGCCTGGCCATTGTGTGTCTGGGAATCTTAATTTTGGAAAGAGATGATCCCAATATATCAGTATTGTATTAGGCAGGCGGGGTTGGGGTCGGGTGACCGGCGGTCGGGATCCCGGTGGTCAGCATACTACTGTGGCTGGGCCCCCTGCCGGCATTCTGGCGTCCGGGATCCCGGCGTCGGTATGCTGACCACCAGGATCCCGGCTGCCGGGATCATAACTACATCCCAGGGAGGTGCATGTGACGGTCGTGGGGAAGAACATAGTGCAGACAATGTTTTTAGGGCCGGGTGGGGGGGCCCGCAGAGATATTACTGTACCGGGCCCCAAGATTTCTGTTGCCGGCCCTGATGGTATTAACGCCCTTGCTGACAGTCCTGCCAAAATCATGTGCATCACATAAATGGTGAATCAAAGATGGCTACAGTAAATCTTACAGTGTCTGACAAATGAAATAAGTTAGGTAGGATCTTTTGTTGTCAAAATGTTGTTAGTCCCGTGCCCCACAATTTCTGACGGCAGCCCTGGGTGAGGGCACTGCAGTTGAGAATAAGTTAGACTAATCTAACAGCAAAATCCCCTGCCCCCGGTGAAGCAGGGGTTACATAAACTAGATATACAGTATTATGTGTAAATCTGTGTGCTTTGCTGCTGGCCCACCTGAGGAAATCTATATACCTTAATAATAGAAGAACAGTTCCCTTTAACCCTGACTCCATCTTGTGGCGACTAATCCTCCTATTTACATGTGGATGTTATTGGAAGATCTGCGTCACAGAACCTCTAGACACCACATTCTGCGTAAAAAACTCCAGGATTTCAGGGCAACCTTGGGGATACAAAATGAGAACAACAATTTGTTGGACTTTTCCCAGTGTTGTAAGTTTGTGAGTCATCTGGTGTTTGGGAAAAAAAATCACAAACAGAAGACCCCTGTCAGTAAACAGAAATGTCTTCCACTCATGAAATGAGGGTCACAGGTTCAAAAGCTGTAAACTGTTAGATTTAGAAAAATAAGCCTGAAGATATACTGTAAACAGAGATCAGAAGCTGATGTACTAGGGTGGGTAATAGCTTTATCTATATAGTTAACAGCAATGACTGCTTATCAGTACCCATAGGAGGTTATTCAGAGTCGTTGGCAAACCAAAAAAGTTAGCAATTGGGCAAAACCATGGTGGTCATTCCGAGTTGTTCGCTCGTTGCCGATTTTCTCTATATTGCGATTAGTCGCTTACTGCGTATGCGCAAGGTTCGCAGAGTGTATGCGCTTAGTTATTTTACACAAAAGTTAGGTATTTTACTCACGGCATAACGAGGATTTTTCATCGTTCTGGTGATCGGAGTGTGATTGACAGGAAGTGGGTGTTTATGGGCGGAAACTGGACGTTTTATGGGAGTGTGCGAAAAAACGCTAGCGTTTCTGGGAAAAACGCGGGAGTGTCTGAAGAAACGGGGGAGTGTCTGGGCGAACGCTGGGTGTGTTTGTGACGTCAAACCAGGAACGAAACTGACTGAACTGATCGCAATGGCTGAGTAAATCTGGAGCTACTCAGAAACTGCTAAGAATTTTCTATTCGCAAATCTGCTAATCTTTCGTTCGCAATTCTGCTATGCTAAAATACACTCCCAGAGGGCGGCGGCTTAGTGTGTGCAATGCTGCTAAAAGCAGCTAGCAAACTAACAACTCGGAATGAGGGCCCATGTGCACTGCAAGTGGGGCAAATGTAACATGTGCAGAGAGAGGTAGATTTGGGTGGGGTATGTTCAAACAGAAATCTAAATTGCAGTGTAAACACAAAGCAGCCAGTATTTACCCTGCACAGAAACAATATAATCCACCCAAAACTAAATCTCTGTGCACATGTAATATCTGCACCACCTGCTGTGCAACATGGTTTTGGCCAATTGCTAACTTATTTGGGTTGCCAACAACTCTGAATAACCCTCTTAATCTGCCTCAGTACCATGGATATTGGAAGTATCGTCACGCCCAGGCATATACCTGTATACAGTATGGATAAAGAATAATATAATTTATTTAACCAAAATGTGTTGCCTAGCAGAGCTATAACTTTTTTTTATGAACATATACTCAATCACTCAAGAAATTCTAATTGACATAGAAGGTAAAAAGCATGGCATAAAAACATATACTGCAGCTCTGAGTCAATCCCTGGGCATTCTCTGTCCAGTCTTCAACTGCTGGTCTCTTTACTATAAACAAGACAGCAATCCACAGCATGAACACACCATCACATGATCCACAGATAACAAGTAGAAGGCAATGACCTATCTTAAGGGGGTACTGACGGGAGAGATGTGTGCTGAGCGATCTTAACACAGACCGCTCAGTACCCTTCTCTCCCCCTGCTCAGCACAGCGCGATGTGCTGAGCGAGGGGGGGGGGGGGGGGGCCACGACAGGGGGCCGCTCACTTCACACAGCGCTGAAGTGAGCAACCCGCTAGATTGATCAATCTAGCACCGGCAATAGCGATGCGCTATCGCTGGGGGGGCATACACACTGCAGATCCGTGCTTATAATCTAAGAAATCTAGTCAGATCGCTTAGATTTTAAACACGGATCTCTCCGTGTGTGCCCCCCTTTACAGTCTGTTGTTGCAGCCTTTGGTCATTAACTGTCCAATATGAATTGTATTACTAGTCTTTCCTGTTATGACCTTCAAATCAAAACTCTCCCCCTAAATCGGGACAGTTGGGAATTATATAAATTAGAGATGAGCGGGTTCGGTTAGTTGAGATCTGAACCCCCCCGAACTTCACCCATTTTACACTGGTCCGAGGCAGCCATTGGATCTTCCCGCCTTGCTCGGTTAACCAGAACGCGCCCGAACGTCATCATCCCGCTGTCGGATTCTCGCGAGGTTCGTATTCTATATAAGGAGCCGCGCGTCGCCGCCATTTTCACTCGTGCATTGGAGATTGAACGGAGAGGACGTGGCAGCGTTCTCTCCCCTGAAAAGCTCCATAATCTGTGCCCAGTGTGCTGAAAATATCTGTGCTCCGTGTGCTGCAAATAATCTGTGCTCAGTTTGCTGAAAATATCTACGTTCTCTGCCTGAAAACGCTCTATATCTATGCTCAGTGTGCTGCAAATATCTGATCAGTGTGCTGCATTGTGGGGACTGGGGACCACCAGTATAATAATATATACTATTCTATAGCTTCTATACTGCTTGCCAGGACACGTGTCACAGTTACACCGCTCTGTACTGATATATATATATACAGTAAATGTAATATATATACTATTCTATAGCTTCTATACTGCTTGTCAGGACACATGTGTCACAGTTACACCGCTCTGTACTGATATATATATATACAGTAATATATATACACTATTCTATAGCTTCTATACTGCTTGTCAGGACACATGTGTCACAGTTACACCGCTCTGTACTGATATATATATACAGTAATATATATACTATTCTATAGCTTCTATACTGCTTGTCAGGACACGTGTCACAGTTACACCGCTCTGTACTGATATATACAATAATATATATACTTTTCTATAGCTTCTAGTATTACAGTGCAGCATTTTGGTGACCAACAGTATACATATATAGTACAGTACAGTAGGCCATTGCTATTGATATATTACTGGCATATAATTCCACAAATTAAAAAATGGAGAACAAAAATGTGGAGGGTAAAATAGGGAAAGATCAAGATCCACTTCCACCTCGTGCTGAAGCTGCTGCCACTAGTCATGGCCGAGATGATGAAATGCCATCTACGTCATCTGCCAAGGCCGATGCCCAATGTCATAGTACAGAGCATGTAAAATCCAAAAAACAAAAGTTCAGTAAAACGACCCAAAAATCAAAATTAAAAGCGTCTGATGAGAAGCGTAAACTTGCCAATATGCCATTTACGACACGTGGCAAGGAACGGCTGAGGCCCTGTCCTATGTTCATGGCTAGTGGTTCAGCTTCACGAGGATGGAAACACTCATCCTCCCGCTAGAAAAATGAAAAGACTTAAGCTGGCAAAAGCACAGCAAAGAACTGTACGTTCTTCTAAATCACAAATCCCCAAGGAGAGTACAATTGTGTCGGTTGCGATGCCTGACCTTCCCAACACTGGACGGGAAGAGGTGGCGCCTTCCACCATTGGCACGCCCCCTGCAAGTGCTGGAAGGAGCACCCGCAGTCCAGTTCCTGATAGTCAAATTGAAGATGTCACTATTGAAGTACACCAGGATGAGGATATGGGTGTTGCTGGCGCTGAGGAGGAAATTGACAAGGAGGATTCTGATGGTGAGGTGGTTTGTTTAAGTCAGGCACCCGGGGAGACACCTGCTGTCCGTGGGACGAATATTGCCATTGACATGCCTGGTCAAATTACAAAAAAAATCACCTCTTCGGTGTGGAATTAGTTTAACAGAAATGCGGACAACAGGTGTCAAGCCGTGTGTTGCCTTTGTCAAGCTGTAATAAGTAGGGGTAAGGACGTTAACCACCTAGGAACATCCTCCCTTATACGTCACCTGGAGCGCATTCATCAGAAGTCATTGACAAGTTCAAAAACTTTGGGTGACAGCGGAAGCAGTCCACTGACAACTAAATCCCTTCCTCTTGTAACCAAGCTCCTGCAAACCACACCACCAACTCCCTCAGTGTCAATTTCCTCATTAGACATGAAAAACAATAGTCCTGCAGGCCATGTCACTGGCAAGTCTGACGAGTCCTCTCCTGACTGGGATTCCTCCGATGCATCCTTGAGTGTAATGCCTACTGCTGCTGGCGCTGCTGTTGTTGCTGCTGGGAGTCGATCGTCATCCCAAAGGGGAAGTCGGAAGACCACTTGTACTACTTCCAGTAAGCAATTGACTGTCCAACAGTCCTTTGCGAGGAAGATGAAATATCACAGCAGTCATCCTGCTGCAAAGCGGATAACTCGGGTCTTGGCAGCTGCGGTGGTGTTAAACGTGTTTCCGGTATCCACCGTTAATTCACAGGGAATTAGAGAATTGTTTGAGGTACTGTGTCCCCGGTACCAAATACCATCTAGGTTCCATTTCTCTAGGCAGGCGATACCAAGAATGTACACAGACATCACAAAAAGAGTCACCAGTATTCTAAAAAATGCAGTTGTACCCAATGTCCACTTAACCACGGACATGTGGACAAGTGGAGCAGGGCTGACTCAGGACTATATGACTGTGACAGCACACTGGGTAGATGTATTGCCTCTCGCAGCAAGAACAGCAGCGGCGGCACCAGTAGCAGCATCTCGCAAACGCCAACTCGTTCATAGGCAGGCTACGCTTTGTATCACCGCTTTTCATAAGAGGCACACAGCTGACAACCTCTTACGGAAACTGAGGAACATCATCGCAGAATGGCTTACCCCAATTGAACTCTCCTGGGGATTTGTGACATCAGACAACGCCACCAATATTGTGCGTGCATTACATCTGGGCAAATTCCAGCACGTCCCCTGTTTTGCACATACATTGAATTTGGTGGTGCAGAATTTTTTTAAAAACGACAGGGGCGTGCAAGAGATGCTGTCGGTGGCCCGAAGAATTGCAGGCCACTTTCGGCATTCGGCCACCGCGTGCCGAAGACTGGAGCACCAGCAAACACTCCTAAACCTGCCCCGCCATCATCTGAAGCAAGAGGTGGTAACGAGGTGGAATTCAACCCTCTATATGCTTCAGAGGATGGAGGAGCAGCAAAAGGCCATTCAAGCCTATAAAGCTACCTACGATATAGGCAAAGGAGGGGGAATGCACCTGACTCAAGCGCATTGGAGAATGATTTCAACGTTGTGCAAGGTTCTGCAACCCTTTGAACTTGCCACACGTGAAGTCAGTTCAGACACTGCCAGCCTGAGTCAGGTCATTCCCCTCATCAGGCTTTTGCTGAAGAAGCTGGAGAGATTGAAGGAGGAGCTAAAACGGAGCGATTCCGCTAGGCATGTGGGACTTGTGGATGGAGCCCTTAATTCGCTTAACCAGGATTCACGGGTGGTCAATGTGTTGAAATCAGAGCACTACATTTTGGCCACCGTGCTCGATCCTAGATTTAAAACCTACGTTGTATCTCTCTTTCCGGCAGACACAAGTCTGCAGAGGTTCAAAGACCTGCTGGTGAGAAAATTGTCAAGTCAAGCGGAACGTGACCCGTCAACAGCTCCTCCTTCACATTCTCCCGCAACTGGGGCTGCGAGGAAAAGGCTAAGAATTCCGAGCCCACCCGCTGGCGGTGATGCAGGGCAGTCTGGAGCGAGTGCTGACATCTGGTCCGGACTGAAGGACCTGCCAACGATTACTGACATGTCGTCTACTGTCACTGCATATGATTTTGTCACCATTGAAAGAATGGTGGAGGATTATATGAGTGACCGCATCCAAGTAGGCACGTCAGACAGTCCGTACGTATACTGGCAGGAAAAAGAGGCAATTTGAAGGCCCTTGCACAAACTGGCTTTATTTTACCTAAGTTGCCCCCCCTCCAGTGTGTACTCCGAAAGAGTGTTTAGTGCAGCCGGTCACCTTGTCAGCAATCGGCGTACGATGTTACTTCCAGAAAATGTGGAGAAGATGATGTTCATCAAAATGAATTAAAAACAATTCCTCCGTGGAGACATTCACCAGCAATTGCCTCCAGAAAGTACACAGGGACCTGAGATGGTGGATTCCAGTGGGGACGAATCAATAATCTGCGAGGAGGGGGATGTACACAGTGAAAGGGGTGAGAAATCGGACGATGAGGAGGAGGTGGACATCTTGCCTCTGTGGAGCCAGTTTGTGCAAGGAGAGATTGATTGCTTTTTTTTTGGTGGGGGCCCAAACCAACCAGTCATTTCAGTCACAGTCATGTGGCAGACCCTGTCGCTGAAATGATGGGTTTGTTAAAGTGTGCATGTCCTGTTTATACAACATAAGGGTGGGTGGGAGGGCCCAAGGACAATTCCATCTTGCACCTCTTTTTTCTTTAATTTATCTTTGCATCATGTGATGTTTGGGGCCAATTTTTTTAAGTGCCATCCTGTCTGACTCTCCAGTGCCACTCCTAGATGGGCCAGGTGTTTGTGCCGGCCACTTGGGTCGTTTAGCTTAGTCATCCAGCGACCTTGGTGCAAATTTTAGGACTAAAAATAATATTGTGAGGTGTGAGGTGTTCAGAATAGACTGGAAATTAGTGGAAATTATGGTTATTGAGGTTAATTATACTATGGAATCAAAATGACCCCCAAATTCTATGATTTAAGCTGTTTTTGAAAAAAAAATACCCGAATCCAAAACACACCCGAATCCGACAAAAAATTTTCAGGGAGGTTTTGCCAAAATGCGTCCGTATCCAAAACACGGCCGCGGAACCGAATCCAAAACCAAAACACAAAACCCGAAAAATGTCCGGTGCACATCTCTAATATCAATGTGTTTTAATAAGTTTAGAATAATTATACATAACTACTTTTCTTACCATCCTTATAAGAGAAGACATGAAAAGATTTGGACAAGCTCAATGTCACAATGTGTTATCCATAGGCGAGGGCAGAGCCGGCCCTAGCCAATTTGATGCCCTAGGCAAGATTTTGGCTGTTGTCCCCTAGCACCACTGCTGGTTCCGCCTCTGACCTTGCACCTCTTTCCCAGCACCATCACCCCTCACCTATAGCAGTACTTATTTTGGTGTTTGTACCCCTTATATTTTAAATAGGAACAGTTTGCACATTTGGCGCACAGCCCAAAAAGGGGTGTGTTTTTGCTGGCAAGGGGCATGGCTACACAATAGTAACCCCAATTTAAATTAGGCCACACAGTACTGCAACTTTATTCACATTTCATCATGCGATAGTGTCCATAATTCATATTACATCCCACAGCAGTATCACTTTACCTTATAAACGTTACTCCTCACAGTAGAACCCCTTATTCACATTATATCACACTGAATTGCTCCTTATTCACATTACACCACACTCTATTGCTCTTTATTCACATTAGACGACACAGTAGTGCACTTTCTATATGCAACGCCACATCATAGAGCACCTTATACACATAATCCACACATTAGTAATGCATTTATACACCTAATTCCACACAGTAATATTACTTACACATATAAGACACATTATTAATGTCCTTATAAACATAATGCGCCTTACACATTATGACAGCCATTATTAATGCCCTTTTACACATAATGGGGGTAATTCCAAGTTGATCGCAGCAGGAAATTTTTTAGCAGTTGGGCAAAACCATGTGCACTGCAGTGGAGGCAGATATAACATTTGCCGAGAGAGTTAGATTTGGGTGGGTTATATTGTTTCTGTGCAGGGTAAATATTGGCTGCTTTATTTTTACACTGCAATTTAGATTGCAGATTGAACTCACCACACCCAAATGTAACTCTCTCTGCACATGTTATATCTGCCTCCCCTGCAGTGCACATGGGCCCTCATTCCGAGTTGATCGGTCGCAAGGCGAATTTAGCAGAGTTACACACGCTAAGCCGCCGCCTACTGGGAGTGTATCTTAGCATCTTAAAATTGCGACCGATGTATTCGCAATATTGCGCTCACAAACTACTTAGCAGTTTTAGAGTAGCTTCAGACTTACTCTGCCTGTGCGATCAGTTCAGTGCTTGTCGTTCCTGGTTGACGTCACAAACACACCCAGCGTTCGCCCAGGCACTCCCACCGTTTCTCCGGCCACTCCTGCGTTTTTTCCGGAAACGGTAGCGTTTTCAGCCACACGCCCCTGAAACGCCGTGTTTCCGCCCAGTAACACCCATTTCCTGTCAATCACATTACGATCGCCGGACCGATGAAAAAGCCGTGAGTAAAATTACTTTCTACATAGCAAAGTTACTTGGCGCAGTCGCAGTGCGAACATTGCGCATGCGTACTAAGCGGATTTTCATTGCGATGCGATGAAAAATACCGAGCGAACAACTCGGAATGAGGGCCATGGTTTTGCCCAACTGCTAAAAAATTTCCTGCTGCGATCAACTTGGAATTACCCCCAATGTCCCTTACACATATGCCGCACATTATTAATGCCCTTATACACATAATGACACACATAGTGCCCCCTACAGATTTGCTGCACATTATTAGTGCCCCTATACACATAATGACACACATACAGTAGTACCCTGTTACACATATGCTGCACATTATTAATGCCCGTATACACATAATGACACACATAGTGCCCCTTACACATATGTTGCACATTATTAATGCATGTTTACATGACACACATAATGCTCCTTACACATATTCCGAACACTACTGCACAACCAACCCACTTACATGCACACAGCGCTCACACTGCCCCTAACACTGTGACCTCTGCTTCTGCTTGTATACAGATGTGTCCTCATAAATCTTGCCTCAATGCTAAGATCGTGCACACCTTTTTTATTAAAATACATCTTATTTGCATTGCTGTGTGGCTAGGATGTACAAGCAGCTTCTGCTGATTAAAATGATATGCAGCATGCCTATATACTGTGTGAGACTGTGGCTGTATCTGCATATGAAATGCTACACACAGGATATAGGCATGCTGCATATCATTTTAATCAGCAGAAGCTGCTGATGCCCCTAGGCATATCAAATGCCCTAGGCAATTGCCTAGTTTGCCTATGCCTATGGCCGGCTCTGGGCGAGGAGAAGGCATATGCAGGGCTGCAGAGAGTAGGGTGGGCCCGGTCACTATAGGGGGCATGGCTTAATTGTGAAGGCGTGGTTATGCCCCCATATCAAAAACAAACAAACAAACAAAAAAATTGTACAGGGGGAGGGGGGCTCCCCATGCACCCCTCACCCAAGGTGAGATCTGGGAGGTGAAGCATCAGTGCAGGGGCGTGCAGTCCTGTCATAATGATTAAAATAATACACAGAAGATATTTATAATACAGATTCTGTGATAAATATCTTCTTTTATTATTCTAATAATTTCCCCTGTGAATATGCATGCATATTGGGGTGGGAGGCAGCGGGAGAGGTGCCTCCCGCTGCTAACACTAAAATTTGGGATGCAGGCATGGGGCGGGGCCAAGCCATGGGCTGTAAAAGCCCATTGAAAAAACATAGGGAAGCAGCACCAATACAGGTGCCTCAATGAAAGGGGCATGCATTCAGCCCACATGAATGCATGCCCCTGTCAGTCCCACAGATACGATTGGACCAGCGGATCCACTGGATCCGCTGGCCAGCGGGCACAAATGCGGTGGCGCAACGCTGCGGCTGGACCCAGCGGAGAAAGGGTGGCTGGCGGCAGACCTGGAACCAAGAGGATCCAATCCCTGCCAGCCATTCTGCAGAGTTTGGCAGCAGAGAGGCGGCTTCCCATTTCAAAAATGGCGCCTCAGAGTCATTTTTTAAATTCAAGATGGCCACCATGTGCCATTCACGGCTCACCACGTCATCACCCTGCCTCCTCAACTTGCTTATATAAACCAGCGGCGAGGTAGCTGCTGTCAGTCTGGCAGTGGGGAGGGAGCAGGCAAAAGCTCCCGAAGACAGAAAACGCCGGAAGCCCTGGAGAGGCGGTGCCCATAAATAAGAGCTGAAAGGCCACCGCCCCCGGGTGAAGGTGCTGCTTAAGAAACTATTTAAACACTAGTTGTTCTGTTTTTATTTTAATATTTTCTTTACAGGCGGACTACGGATGCCAACGGGCCCTTAATGTCCGGGCATGCTGGCACTTGTGGTTCTCCAAGTGCCAGCATGCTGGGGCAGGCTTGCTGGGACCTGTAGGCCCTCTGTAAAGAACAATATTAGCATATCATGAACCCTGCGGGGCACAGCACTGACTGGTTGTTGCTCAGGAGGGGAGACCCCCATTTACATTTTTAGGATCCCCACTTTCTGGGGAATTCCAACCCTAGGCTGACTGGTTTGAGGGGGGTGTTTAGAGCTATGGCAGGGGGACCCCATACTGAGTGTCTCCCCTGCTATGGCATTATCCCCCCCATGACTGGTTCAGCCTAGTGCTGGTTCTGCGCAAAAAAGGTTTTTTTATTGTAATGGTGGTGTGTGTGTGTGTGGGGGGGGGGGGGCTTGCTGCGGCAATCAGCCAGTGCCTTCCCAGTCACTGCCCTCACCGCACGTCACTGGATCAGTGCACTCTTCTCACACACCCTGATAACATGCTGACAGATAAGAAGTAGGGGAAAGGGGGCAATCAAGCACAAGTAATCAGTACCCAACCCCACTCTCCATATAGTGCTGCAATATTCACATTGTGGTCATTTTACTGAGGTGGGTGGGACTTTATGATGTGATCTGTATCATCTTGACATGTCCCCACTCACCCTGTAGGCTGGGATGTGGACTTTAGGGAGAATTATTGCTCCCTTGTGAGTGCAGGCATTCTTTCAATTATTCAGGAGTCACTGATTTTGCAGAGGAGTAGATGACTATGCTTTTTATGTATAAACAGCGAAAAAGTATAATTAATATTTATTATCAATTGTTTACAGTATATACTGCCTACATATTTCCCAGTGCCTTAGAAATAATCATTCACATTAACCCTTGCCTAACCAGGGAGTATATTCATACCTGGCGCCAAGAGGCAATTAGATGGCAGTGCCTCCTCTCCAGTGGCTCTGGCTTGTATATGTACCGACATCCATCGGCGCATGTGCAGTAGCACAGCTGTGGGGGCAAAGATGGAAGTAATGTGGTTGCAATGCGGTGGGGGCAGGGGCAGTGCGTATAGTGTTATTATAATGTCAGCCTCCTACATATATTCATCATTGTTCTCCCCTTTCTTCATGCACAATCCACACTTTGCAACCCTTCCCCCTCCACATTGTGCTTTCCATCCCCATCCACATTGTGCACCCCTTCCCACATCACTCACTGTGCTTTCCATCCCCCATCCACATCCCATACTATGCTCTTCTTCCCACATCCCACAGGGCTCATAAGTGTTCCCTTTCCCCTCATATGCCCAGCTCTGCTGCTCCTCCTAGCATTTCATCATCATCAGCTACCCTTAAATGGGAACTTACCTCCATACAACCAGCTGCTGGCTGCTGAGGACTCCTCTGATTTCTCAGCTGAGGAGTCTAAAGTAACAGACAGCTCAATTTATGTCACAGCATGCCAGAGCCTGGTTTCACTTACCGGGTCCAGCAGTGTTGGTCTACCCATGCTGCGGCATCTCTGTTGCGGGCAGGTACCTGCTGCAGTGAGTCTCTGGCTGGCTGCCTACCCTCCGATGGCTGTAGTAGCGCCTCTTCTTTTGGTGATTACAGGCAAATTGCTTTCTAGAGAGAGATCTTTAACAGCATATATTTAATGTATGCTATGTAAAATGCTTAATTACGAGAGCTTGTAATCATCTTTACAATGCTTGATACTTATTTTCTCTCACTTTGGGGCTACTAAACATCTAAGTCAGTGTTAGGTTGGATTAAAAATTAAAAAAAGTACAGCATTGACACAGGCACACAGGGCGCAAGCCGGCCCTTGTAATCAGGGCATATTCACAATTTAAAAACAGGCAGGGAACGCTATATCTGACAAGTGGTGGGCGTGCAGACAGTGACGTGAGATGGCACCCTTACAGCTTGGCGTCATACGCGACGGCGTAATTTGCTTAATGGGCCGGCTGACCCTGTAGCATATATTATGTACATCCATGACACAGACACCCCCTCTGTCTGTGGACTACAGTAACCAGGACAGCAGCAAATCACGTGACACTGGTAATTCTGTGTATAGGAGGCTGTGCTGCAGCACATACTGTACACATGGGGGGGCTCTGCATTTCTAACCCTGAAAGCTATTCAAATGAATAGGAGACACAGGGGCATTTATTACAGTCTGATTTTAGGTTCAGAATCGGTCTGACTGAGCCATCCGGCTTCGAGACCACGAACAGGCTCGAATAAAAACCTTCCCCCTGTTGTGACGGGGCACCGTGACAATTACTTGATTTTGACACAACTTTAGTATCGCAGCTCTTACTATTTCCCTTTCTAGAAAAGAAGCTGGCAAGGCCGATTTGAAAAATCGGTGAGGGGACACGTCTTGAAACTCTAATCTGTACCCTTGGGTTACTATGTCTACTATCCAAGGATCCAGGTCCGAGTGCACCCAGACCTGACTGAAGAGTTGGAGACGTGCCCCCACCAGTGCGGACTCCCGCAGAGGAGCCCCAGCGTCATGCGGTGGATTTGGTAGAAGCCGGAGAGGACTTCTGCTCTTGGGAACTTGCCACAGCCTGTGACCTTTTTCCCCTTCCTCTCCCCCTCGCAGCAAGGAAGGAGGACCCACGTCCTTTTTTTAATTTATTGGGCCGAAAGGACTGCATCTGATAGTGAGGCGACTTCTTCTGCTGTGCAGGAACATAAGGTAAAAATGAAGACTTACCCGCGGTAGCCGTAGACACCAGGTCAGTGAGGCCGTCACCAAACAAGACCTTACCGTTAAACGGTAGAGACTCCATCGCCTTCTTAGAGTCAGCATCAGCATTCCATTGATGAATCCACAATGCTTTCCTTGCTGAGACTGGCATGGTATTGGCCCTTGATCCCAAAAGGCCAATATCCCTTACAGCTTCTTTTAAATATGCTGCAGCGTCCCTGATGTGACCCAGAGTCAAAAGCACATTATCCCTGTCTAGGGAATCTATCTCAGATGACAAGTTATCTGCCCACTTTTCAATAGCGCTACTCACCCATGCCGAAGCAACGGCAGGCCTGAGCAGCGAACCCGTAGTGACATAAATGGATTTTAGGGTATTTTCCTGCTTACGATCCGCAGGATCCTTTAGGGCTGCCATGTCAGGGGACGGAAGCGCCACCTTTTTGGATAGACGCGATAAAGCTTTGTCTACCGTGGGGACTGACTCCCACCTTTCCCTGTCCCCAGAGGGGAACGGATATGCCACTGGAATTCTTTTGGGAACATGTATCTTTTTGTCAGGATTTTCCAAAGCCTTTTCAAAAAGTGCGTTCAGTTCATGAGAGGGAGGAAACGTTACATCAGGTTTCTTTCCTTTAAACATACAGACCCGTGTATCAGGAACAGCAGGGTCCTCAGTGATATGTAATACTTCTTTTATCGCCACAATCATGTACTGAATACTCTTAGCCAGTTTTGGATGTAATCTGGCATCACTATAGTCGACACTGGAATCAGAGTCCGTGTCGGTATCTGTATCTGCTATCTGGGTAAATGCACGTTTCTGTGACCCCGAAGGGGTCTGGGCCTGTGACAAAGCATCTTCCATGGATTTCCTCCATGTCTGGTTCTTAGACTAAGATTTATCAAATCTCTTAGTCAGCATAGTCACATTTGCGTTTAAAACACTCAACATATTCACCCAATCATCCGTCGGTGGTGCCGACACGGCCACTCTCACAGTATTTTTTGTCCCCACTCCAGCCTCCTCCTGGGAAGAGCATTCAGCCTCAGACATGTCGACACCCACGTACCGACACCCACAACCACACTGGGGCTATAGGAGACAGACCCACAATAAAGCCTGCAAGAGAGACACAGAGAGAGTTCTGCCAGCTCACACCCAGCACTCATCCCGGTACTGAAGCAAGTAACAAGACTGCCCAGACCTGCTAGCGCTTTTTATATATATAATTTAGCACCAAATACTTGTGCCCCCCCCCCGTTTTGCACCCTGTTACTTGTACAGCAGTGTGGAGGTCAGGGCCAGCGTCTCTGCAGCTTCAGTGAAGAGAAAATGGCGCTGGTCAGAGCTGTGTGGGCTAACCCCTGCCCACTACATGGCGTGCTTCAATCCCGCTTAAAATGATCTTTATACTGGCGGGGGTCCCTTAACTAGTGCCTGGGCACTGTTATAACTTATGCCAGTGCTGTTTGAGGTGTTCATGCTGCCCAGGGTGCCCTCCCTGCGCCCTGCACCCTGCAAAGCCATGCTATGTGTGGGAGCATGGCGCGCATCGCGGCCGCCGTGCGGTACCTCAAACAACGTCTTCTGTCGTTACTGAAGTCTTCTGACCTTCTCATACTCACCCGGCTTCTGTCTTCTGGCTCTGTCAGGGGGGTGACGGCGCGGCTCTGGGAACAAGCAGCTAGGCGTACCAAGTGATCGAACCCTCTGGAGCTAATGGTGTCCAGTAGCCTAAGAAGCAGAGCCCTTGAACTCAGAAGAAGTAGGTCTGCTTCTCTCCCCTCAGTCCCACGATGCAGGGAGCCTGTTGCCAGCAGGTCTCCCTGAAAATAACAAACCTAATAAAAGTCTTTTTCTGAGAAACTCTGGAGAGCTCCTCAGTGTGCATCCAGTCTCACTGGGCACAGAATCTAATTGGAGTCTGGAGGAGGGGCATAGAGGGAGGAGCCAGTTCACACCCATTCAAAGTCTTATAGTGTGCCCATGTCTCCTGCGGACCCCGTCTATACCCTATGGTTCTTGAAGCATCCCCAGCATCCTCTAGGATGTATGAGAAACCAAGTTGGCCATGTGGCAACACCCCTAGTGTCATGTAGCCACTCCCCCTAGCGTCATGTGGTCACTCCTCCATATGCCTGCGGAACACGCATCTCGGTGCCACTAAAAAAATATTTCTAGTTGTATCACTGCTCCTGCCCAAATACTGCAGACAGAGAAGTGGAGCCTAACGAGGGATGGGAAGCTGCAGCGCTACCCAGATACCTCTGAGACAGGCAGGGGCAGCGCTGCAGCTGCTGGACGGGCGGCAGGGGCAGACAGACTAATGATCGTGGATGCTGGCCAGGTCGTGGTGGATGCGGGCGGCGGTGGCGGGGAAGTGATGTGGTGGTTTTCCTCCCACAGTGCCTGTTTTGTTCATACGTTTGTAAATCCAGTCATCAGGACACAGAGACATGTGAGTTCACTGCTGTGCTGTTTATTCCCTCACCAACTCCAGGCACACTGCACACTGGACCACCCACTTCCCAGCATCCCCCTGGTCCCAGGGACCATCACTGAAGATTTAGGCTTACAAGGGAGTGTCTACAAATATTAAGCATTCTAATACACTAACATCACATCCTCTTTTCTTTCAAGATAAGCCCTGTACGCTTCAATGCAACAATTAACAACGTCATATTAAGAATATCATCTAACACGTTTCAATGAGTCTCTCAGGTCTGCGTATTTCCCTTTTGGGTCTTTCATACACAGTCTGTGTTTCATCGACCATGTTGGACCTTTCTAGAATCGTGGTTTGTTCACCATTATCAGGATCATCATACATGTCAGATGAATGGTATTCTTCAGTCATGTTGTCTTCATTATGGCAAGATTGAGATCTTAAATCCACCCGATTTCTTCTTACTTCCGTTCCACGCTCTGTACATATAGTATAAGATCTTGGTGCTACTTGTGCTTGCACAATAACTTTCTGCACCCAAATACCTTTCTCGTGATCTCTGAGACGGACTTGGTCACCCGATTTTAGATCAGATAAGCTTTTTGCTCGCCTGTCATGGAACAGTTTCTGTTTCGCCTGTTGACGTTTCTTACTCAGTCTGACCAACGCTGCATTATGTGTATTAAGCAGTTCATCATGTATCGGGAGATTTGCTCTAATCCTCCTTCCCATCAGCATTTGTGCAGGAGAAAGTCCATTCTGTAAAGGTGTACTGCGGTAGATTAAAAGACTTTTGTAGAAATCTTCTTTACCTTCTTGAGCTTTTTTCATGAGACTCTTTACAGTTTTTACTGAACTTTCCACCAACCCATTTGAGCGTGGATAGTGGGGACTTGACGTAGTATGGACAAATTCCCACTCATCAGCAAATTATCTAAATTCAGCACTGGAAAACTGAGGACCATTGTCAGTGAACACTTCCATAGGAACACCATGCCTTGCAAAGATTGACTTCATGCAATTGTTTACGGCTTTACTAGTAGTTGTATGTAGTGTCTTCACCTCAGGGTAGTTAGAGTAATAATCAGTCACGACAATGTACGTTTTCCCATTACAATCAAACAAATCTGCGCCAACTTTCTGGTACGGTCTCTCTGGCACTGCATGAGGACTCAGTGGCTCGACTTGTTGTTTCGGTCTATATGTAAGACATAATTCACATGTAGCTATAGTCTGTGCTATGTCTTGGTTCATTCTTGGCCAATACATAACTTCACGCACTCTCCGCTTACATTTTTCTTCTCCTAAGTGGCCTTCATGTATCTTGCACAGCATAGTTTTTCTTAGTCGTGCAGTTATGACAAACCTATTGCTTTTGTAAATAATACCATCGACAACTGTAAGGTCACTGCGGTACATCCAATAATCATGGAAAGACAGCGGGCACGCATGTTTTTCTGCTGGCCAACCTTTCAGAATATCTTTCAACACTTTCATTGTGTTATCTGTCTCAGTTTCTTTCCTAATCTGTTCTTGTCTTGCAAGAGACACTGGTAGAGAAGCTATGATCAAATTAACATAGGCTTCTATCTCTTCATCCATCAGACTTTTGGAACCTTCACTTTTGTCCACAGCACGAGAAAGTGTATCAGTAATGTACATGTATTTGCCGGGACAGTACAGCAAGTGTACATCCTATTTCTGTAGTCTGATAAGCATTCGTTGAATTCTCATGGGACAGCCATGTAATGATTTAGTCATGATAGCTATCAATGGCTTGTGGTCAGTTTCCACTGTAAATGTTTGACCATACACAAACTGATGAAATCGCTCACATGTATATGTGATCGCTAGAAGTTCTTTATCTATCTGAGCATACCTTGTTTCAGCACTTGTCAGTGCTCTTGATGCATAGATTACTGGTTGCCATGTATCCTCATGTTCTTGTAACAGCACTGAGCCTAGGCCAAATTGCGAAGCATCTGCTGAAATTCTTATTCTTTTCGCAGGATCAAAGAATTTTAGCACTGGTTGCTCTGTAATGATCTGTTTCAAGTTTTGCCAACTTTCTTCTTGTGACCACATCCACTCGTTATCTTTGTCCAACAACCATCTAAGAGAGGCTGTTCGTTCAGAGAGTTGAGAAACAAACTTTCCTAAGTAAGTAATCATTCCTAGGAATCTTCTGACGTCGTCTTTGTTGTTAGGACGTTCCATGTTCACTATGGCTGATATTTTCCTTGGGTCTGATTTTACACCTTGATCCGAGACCACGTCGCCCATAAAGGTAAGTGTATTCACGCCAAATTCACATTTGTCCTTGTTTAGCTTTAGATTCACTTTATTGACAAGTTCCATTACTTGTCTCAATCTAGAATCATGTTCTTCCTTTGTAGATCCCCAGACAATAATGTCATCCATCATTGTTTCAACACCTGGAATATGTTCAAAAATCATGTACATCTTTTTGTGATATACTTCTGGAGCAGACAATATTCCATATGGTAGTCGAAGAAATCTGTATCAACCTTCTGGTGTATTAAATGTACAAAGCTTTGAGCTGGCCTCATCTAGCTTCATTTGCCAGAATCCTGAAGATGCGTCCAATTTAATGAACCATTTTGCTCCCGCAAATTGCGACATGATTTCATCTATGGTTGGTAGCTTGAAATGTTCTCGTTTAATAGCTTTGTTTAAATCTCTGGGGTCTAGACATATTCTGAGTTGTCCATTTTTCTTTTCAACAATTACTAAGGAGCTTACCCATTCAGTAGGCTCATCAACTTTAGGTATCACACCCAAGGCTTCCATGCGATTTAACTCTTGTTTCAGTTTTTCTCTCAGCGCAAACGGCACTTTTCTACAGGGGTGTATCACTGAAGAAACTTGCGTGTCTATATTTATTTTATGCTCTCCAGGCAAACAACCTAGACCTTCAAACAAGTCTCTGTATTCTGTAAACATCGATTTGCAGTCATCTTCTACTTGTGATGTCACCATAAAAACTTTCTTTAGCAAGCTTAGTATCTCACAGGAACTTAATCCTAGAATCGGTTGCACATTTTTATCCACAATCAGTAGAGATGTTTTAAACTGTTGTCCCTTATATTTCAGTTTCACTAAGTATGTACCTTTGACAGAAATTTCCTCCCCAGTGTACCCTATAACTTTCACTTTGGCTGGATGAATTTTAGGTTTTACTCTAAAAGTCTTATAGTCTTGAAATTATATTAAATTCACCTGCGCACCATTATCAAGCTTAAAGGGAATGACAATCTCGTTCACAGTTAAAGGGACAATCCATTCTTTCTTATCTGCGCTGCAAAGTTCAATGCAATCCACAAAGAATTCATCTGTTTGTTTAACAGCATGCACTTTGGTTGTTTTACTTTTAATTTTACAGCATTTGGCAAAGTGATTAAGTCTACCACATTTCATGCAGGTTTTACCATAAGCAGGGCACATTTTAGGATTGTGAGCATTTCCACATCTACTACACATTTCCTTATTAGACTGTGGCTTAGACTGCTTCAGTCTTGAGAATGGAGGTTTGCATGGCTCTGTTTTCTGCACTACATGCACATCAGCTTCCTTGTGTAACTCTTTTTGGCTTGAAATCTAGTTATTTCTGCAGATCTGCACATAGTCACTGCCTTTTCTAGTGTTAGGTCTTGCTCTCTCAGCAATCTCTCTCTGAGTCCATTATCAGGTATTCCACAGACAATACGATCTCTAATCAGTGAATCCTTTAAATCACCAAACTCACAGGTTTTACTGAGTGATTGCAGCTCTGTAACATACTGATCAAATCCATCTACAGACTTCTGATCACATGTGAAAAACTTATATCTTTCATATGTCACATTTTTCCTTGGCACAAAGTAATCTTCAAACTTTTGCATTATAGAAGATAGCACCATATTCTGCCCCTCATCAAACTGAAAACTATTATAAATGTCCAGCACATCCTCTCCTATCACATGGAGGAAAATGGATGCCTTCATTTTGTCAGCCTCTGAATCAGCTCCACATGCAGCAAGATATATATTAAACCTTTGCTTAAATCTTTTCCAGTTTTCAGACAAGTTACCAGACATCAGCATGCCGGTTGGAGGAGCTAGTTTATCCATGGTTACTCACTGTTTGAAGATAGGAGCACACGGCAGGCTTTGCAGACACAGAGTATCCCAGCCACAGACTTCTGCAAGATTCTTTCACACTCTGAGAGCACTAGCAGTCCAAGTTAAACTTCTTCTGACACCATGTTTTGTTCATACGTTTGTAAATCCAGTCATCAGGACACGGAGACATGTGAGTTTACTGCTGTGCTGTTTATTCCATCACCAACTACAGGCACACTGCACACTGGACCACCCACTTCCCAGCATCCCCCTGGTCCCAGGGACCATCACTGAAGATTTAGGCTTACACATGTTAGTAAGGGAGTGTCTACAAATATTAAGCATTCTAATACACTAACATCACAGTGCCTAACACCTACAGTAGTTACGGCCCTGCACGGCGGTCATTCATTGCATCTTCCCATATGATATGCAGTATGTTACATCGCATTGCACCGTCAGATGAGATACACATCTCAGAATGTGAACCCAGCTTAAGTGATAGTCGATCTCTTCTGTTTCATTCTATCTTAGCCTTTGTAACGGCCCTTATCAAATACAAAGAGTAAATGGGATTGTTTCAAAATCACAGTCTCTGAAAGATGTATGCAGGAAATCTTAAATCTTCATCAGTAGACGCAGAATTCTCATATGTACATGAAATAGAAACACAGACAAATATACATAGCATAATCTTTCCTAATAAGAATACACTCAGTGAGGTAGACATACAGAGTGCTGGAGATATGTTTCGAAACCACACCGCAAGTGTTAGAAAGTATTGATCCCCTGTAAAGAAGGAGATCTCTTCACCTTCGAGAAGACACAACAAATAAATGTATCTGATCAAATGTAAATCCAGCATATACACAATCCCTCAGTAGAAACTTTCACGATATCCTCAGGAGCTTTTCTGTTCACATGACCTTTGCGTATACTATTGAGGGTTTAAACTGTTACTTTTAGTCTATGGAAATCTCCCTTGGAGATTCTTTTCAAAATAAGCAGGAAGTGAGAGCTTGTGTTGCAGAGTGTGCTATTGTTTGCTGTATGTTTCCTATACAGCACATGCCTATAACAATTTTTTCATCTTCAGCAACTTGGATTTCAGGGTCAGGGAAAGTAACTTCTATGCTACTAATTTCATGCAGGAATTTTAAATTCAGACCATTGTTGTTCAATGTCGCCATGGACTCAATTTTTTGCTGTTGGTCCTTTCCAAATTACAAAGATATCAATATAGTAACTCCATACTTTAATGTCATCACTGAATTTCTTTTGTGGCTTCTGCCACCATAAACCTATGTTGGCTTATGTGGGCACATGCTGCCCCCCATGGATGTGCCTCTGAGTTGCAGAAAGAATTTGTCATTAAAGGTACAATAATTATTAGAAAGTGTAAAGCCTGGCAGTGCAACAAAAAAAATCTACAAATGTTACAGTCCACCCACAAGAAATAGATGACTGATCAAATTCCCACATCATAATACTTGTATATAGAAAAATAAAAACACAAACATAAAAAGTCCTAGCACTTCTTGTGCTCCATCATCAGCCCTCTGTAATGGCTTGCAGCCACACACGTCATGCTCTCTGGCACAGGCAATGTCCATAGTCCCTGGTGCTGCAAACTGATCCCTGCTCACTGGCCCCTAATAGGCATCAGCACCCAGAAGTCTGGGTAAATGGTATTTTTAAACCCCTCTTCTGCCCTCAACTTCCTCCTGTCTCTGGGAGAGCTCGAAATCTGAGGCTTCTGTTTCTTCAGTTGAAGCTGTGCAATTCATAAAGCATGGAATTATAAACCTCCACTACAGCTGCAGAATGTGCAGACCTTGTTTTCTTCTTCCTTGGAGGGAGCTGATCCCACCAGAATGTGGGCAGTTGTGGTGAGACACAAGCCCTCTCACCACATATCCCCTCCTTTTGCTTTTCCACGCTTGGGGAAGCGCACATCTTCCATTGTGTCGCCCGACACCATTTCGCGTTTCTAGTTTTGCTGGGAAAGATGTCCTTCTTTCTGGTTCGGGTACCGGACTGATGCTTCCTGACCATCTTCCCAGGTGTTTATTCCTCCTTTTTGCCATATGTGGTGTGTTCTGGCTAAGGAACAAATTGACCCTGTTTCTTGCGGAGACTGGGCTGCA